>NW_004524695.1:5592912-5594361 GCF_000260255.1 Octodon degus | reverse complement strand
CAAGCCATACAGTTATATGTACAAGATGGGTAAGGCATGATCCTGAGACTCTTCAGAAGATTTTTGAATCTAGAAGTTAATTGGAATGATTCTCATCCTGACTAACTATATATACAGACACCTCTGAACTAAGGAACTGCACTGAAGATGGCAATTTGTAATAGTAGGTTCATGCTTGGAGTGCCTGTCATTCTTGTCTTCTGAATACAGGCTGCCTGTCATGACATGCTAGTTGCTGCCATGCTCTCTCTCTGGTAGATGATTATTCAAAAAGTATGAGGTGGTGAATGAAGGCAGGCGACAGGAAAAGGAATGTTGTGGCACTGCCCTGCTACAAGCCTGTATATGTTTAAATTTCTGGACTTATATGTAATCATAAGAATTATATAATTCTTTATGCCTATTTTAAAAACATATTTTAATTTTTTAAATGTTTTTTCATCATATTTTGTAAGGAATTAACGTTCAACGTATCAATATTTGATGAAAAATACCTGTTCCATGTTATGCCTAAGATGTTTGATATTCAGACAGAGAGTGAGGTTAAGCTTAACAGCCTAGGTTGTAGAATAATAGCAATAGGCTTCTCTTCTGGAGGGTTAACAAACTAAGTTTGCAGACCAAAATTAGAGAAAAAGGGGGGCCACAAAGAAAGCCAACATTTTGGCCCTAGCCTTCCAAGGTCAATTAAGACTCAGGACATATGAGAACTTGTACTGTAACATTATGTAACTCAGTAGTGTCCCAAATTTTCTGATCAAGGAGATTATGGGGCCAAAGAGGAAAGTGATTGATGATGTAGAGTGTGCCTAAGGAGAGTCACATGGAGAGAAAACATTCTCTCAGGCTTTCACAGAGAGCACATTGGCCAAGCAATGGCCGTGACTCATCCACATGGCTGACACTGACAAAGGTTCTACAATCTGAGGTACAGGATCTCAGGATAGATCCTGAGGGCATTTGACGGACCTTATCAGATCTAAAAGCTACAATTCTTGTTACATAGGTCTTGCTTTATCTTGGTCTTAGCCATCCAGCAGAAAAGTATAAAAACGAAGTATAAGAAGTAAAGCCATGCTGTTATGTTGAGCTGTAGGGGACTGAAGTCTACAATTTCTGGCCCTGCTAGTCAAGCAGAAGACCCAATACTATTATGGACTACTGGACTTTTTAAGACTATTTTGCTGAGTTAACACACCTTTAATAGTCAAATGACAGAACTAAACAAAAAAGGGGATACAGATGAATGTCCATTTTGTATCTGAGTATTCAGAGTGGTTGGGATAGATATATAGTTACAGTCTCTTAATGAATAGAGGAATTTGTTCTAACAGTGATTGTAAATAGGATATGTCTGCATCTTGTACAGAAAATAACCACTAGGAAGAGAGTGTGGAATGTGTTAATAATTGGAACTGTCCTACCAATTTGTTTTGAAACTGTCTCATT
>NW_004524695.1:5586610-5592483 GCF_000260255.1 Octodon degus | reverse complement strand
TTGAAAAGATCTTTGACTTCTTTAGTTAGGTTAATTCCAAGGTATTTCATTTTCCTCGGTGCCATCGTAAAAGGTATTGTTTCTATATAAAATTTATGATTGATTCGTGGTCCAATGCTGGGATTATGGGTGTGAGTGCTACATCCACCCCATGGCAGGTAACTTGAATATAGTATAAGGGAGGGAAAGAGCTTTGTTTACTGCTCCTCCATTTTTGCTCTTGTTGTTTTGCTATTTTGTCCTTCCATGAAATGCTGACCTCTGCCATTCTCCACTGCACCTTTGAGCCAGCTGAGTATGGACTGAAAGCTGCACAAATTTTGAGCTAAATGTACCTTTCCTTACTTAATTCTGGACATCCAGTATTTTGTACCAGCAATGAGAGAGAAAAGTAACTAAGATAGTAAACAACCTCTGTGACCTTGCTTTTCTTATCTGTGAAATAATGTGTGGGAGAGGGGCTCACTGATCCTAGGGCTTATGCTTGTTAAAACACATTGCACCACTGAACTACACTTTTGATCCACCAAACTGTCTACTCTATCATCACCAGTACTGATAAAACATAAAATATTACTTCTTCCTTGGGCTAGGAAGAACCATTGCCCTCAAGGCTGTCTATGGTTTAATGGCTGGAATTTAAGAGTATGTTCACTCACATGAGAAAAGTGACTTTTCAGATGCAATTGAATTAAGATTTTAGATGAAGAGATTATTCTTGATTACCTGGGAGAATGGGCAGTATTACCACATGGGTCCTTCTACTGACAAGAATCCTGGAGCTATGGGGACAGAGAGTCAGAGTTATAGCATGAGAATTTGATTGTACATCTCTTGCTGCCTTTGGAGATAGAGGAGCCATGGGCCAGGGAATGTGGGTGGCTGGAAGCTAGGAGAGACAAGACACACAAGCTTCCCAAGAGCCTTAAGCAAGAAGGTAGAGCTATTGCATCCTTGAATTCAGCCTGCCTACTTTGGACTTCTGGGACTGTAATAAAATAAATTAATGTGATGTTTCAAGCCACGAAGAATATTGTTATCTGTTGTAACAGCAACATGACACTGATACTTTATATCATTAGATTATGATGATTTCAAATTTGAATGAATTGCAAGAAAGTGCCTTGTAAAGTGAAGTACCATAGAAATCTTAATTACTGCTAATAAAGTTAAAGTGCATGCTAACAACTCAAATTAAAAGATGAGGTCTATTTTCAAAAACAGCTAGATTAGAGATGGGTGTAGGTCTTTGCCATTTTCATCAACTTTAATATGGTTCCTTCCAAAATAAATTGACCAACCCTAGAAGCAATCTCTCTGGGGCCAATATAAATTAATTTTCCAGTTTTTGCCTCAAAAATATTTCCTAAGCCATAAATTTGTAAGAAGCAATAATTCTCTGCTGAGCAGAGCAACTGATTAAGTTAGCAGTCCAGTGGTGTAGCACACAAATTAGAATCTTGGCTGGTAGCAAATGTTTAAGTTAAAAAAAAATATCTATCTATCTATCTATCTATCTATCTATCTATCTATCTATCTCTGAAGTAGAATGCTTCTGATAAATTAACTATTTTTCAATTTTATGACCTGAAACTGAGGAAACTTTTTCTAGCTCAAAAGTGAACTAGTGGCTTCCTTCTCTCTTTTATTTTCATACTTCCTTCCTTCCACCTTAACTTTTATTTCTTACCATATATTATCCCTCCTAAGACAATATGACACTGTTTTTTGGCAACAGGCTTTAGAGATAATCCAACTGGTGTAGATTATGAGAGATTGCCTCTTGTTAGCCAGCGGTCCCACTCTGGGCTTTGCCAACTTTTACACTCTGGAGCAACCATTTTTGCAATGAATGGGAACTGAGAAGTTTGCTTAGCTATTCAGCATAGAGAGGATCTGGCTCCATGTTTCTATGACTGACGGAGGCATAGTGTTGCTTTCCAATGTCACTTTCCCACCAGCAACCTGGCCTCAAGCCCTGGACAGCAAGACCCCTGTGTCAGAGTTTTATTCCCACTTGAGGCTGTTCCTCTTGCCATGTAAGCAACACACTCTGACTCATTTAGGGTCTGGTGAGCCAGCCAGTGCTCACGGCTGCTTGGATCTATGTTACACTTATACTGTGCTTTTCTGTTCATCCTTTTATTTTTTGCACCCTAATCATTCTTTATTTTCAGGTCAAGATTAGTGGCTACTTCAGCTGCCAGTATTGCTCCTCCTACTTCCTAGGAGAATTTGGTATCTGTCCTGTAGCACAATCCTGTAGATTTCCCAGGTCCACTGTACTTCTTTTGTGTCCAGTATGGTCCTTGGAATTGATTAGACTTTTCTCTTTACCAGTACCTTTCAGTTTTATAAAAAATATTTCTTCTCTATCTTGTTGGAAAACTTCAATATAAAATTGACAGTATTATTCACTTTCTGGATTGCTGCATGCTACTGGAAAAGAAGGAAGAATGGATCCAGTGGAAACAAACCCACCCTACATGGGCCACACAGGGCTGCTTGTACCACTGAAAGCTCTAAAAGGTGCACCATCACTGGGATGGGCCATATGAACTTGTCATCTACTCCAGCTCAGAAACTGAAGGAAACCTCACTTATTACCCATTCTTCAAAGAGGACTCAAAGTTCTGATCTACTGATTCCGGGTGGAGCTTGAGATTACATATTTCTAATAAGCTTCAGGGGGTGCCAGTACTTTTGACTTTGTTTTTAATAAGAAGTCTCTAAACTGAATCTGAGAAATCAACCTTTGATTCCAACTTTAATTATGTAATCGATTCATGTAATTTTTGTTCTTGTGGAAATGCATACCAATAAATTTGTAATCAGAGCTGGAATGCTAAGGAGAATTTTAAATTTGTTGCATTTGTGAGTTTAATTTATTTAAACTTTAATGATTTGTTCCTAACTTTGCAAAATTTTGCCTGGTAAAATCATACATTTATCCAACCTGACTTGTGAAGTAGGGCATGTTATAAATGCAGTTTGAAAATTTTAAGGGGATTTAATTAACTAAGTTTTTTAAAAAAAAAATCATATTGGTTGTTTGAAAAGAAATTTACTATGTGTTACTTGGGTTGATCAAACACTAATCCAAATTCTTTACAGAAGCTTCTTTATTTTACAGAACATCAGCTAGATTCATAAATAACCAGAAAGATTTGCAAATGGAACTTAATGACTTGAGGTAAATTATATCTTTTTTTAAAGTTTAATAAACAAAAAAAACCCTTAATACACAGATAATCCTAGTTCCTTTTATGTAAAAGGGCATCCTGGAAAATTCCAGCTTTACCCTGCACCAGTGGGACCTGCTGGTCCAAGCCCAGGCGTGGGATGGGTGAGACCCTCTTCCACACCCTTGGGACCCCACCACCACTCCTCAGCACTCCATACCCACCCCGCCCGCCCAGTAAGAATTTCTGCCGCATTCTGGGGACCTCCCAGATCCAGTCTTAGCCAAGGCCCGGTGAGTGTGTGGGAGAGCTTACTATCCCCCCTACTCCAACATGTCCCCTCCAAACTCAGCTGAGGCGTGGCATACAGGCCTAGGGTGAAACACTGCAGCTGCAATAACTGCAGAGAGTAGGGGACAGAATCACCCAGCTAGAACAGCAGCAGAATATCTTGCCAGAGGGGCACAACAGGATCACTCCCAAGGGTGGCAGCAGGAAGGAGCTGAGCACAGCAGCCAGATCCAAACCAGGCACAGCTGGATAAATTCAAACTTTGTAGATCTGCACCAGAATTTCAGTAGGTGCTAAGGTTATAACTGCACCAAAACTCTACAACAAAGGTCAGAAGACAGTGCTACATAAAATGCCAACAAGAAGGAGCAAAATGCAATCTCAAACCGCAAGCCCATGCATAACAAGTGCAGAGGACACTAACACAGAACAAATGGGTAAACACACAGCTGAAATCAAAGAATCAACAACTTCTGAAATAAAGAAATAACTGCAGAGAGTTATAGAGGAACTCAGATTGGAAATGAAGAAAGAAATTCCTGAATTAATAGCATCTGCAGTAAAGAATCAAATGCAGAAAAATATTGAAGAAACCCAATGCCCACCCAGAACAAGTGCAGAGAACACTAGCTCAGCTCAAATGTATGAATTAATAGTGTTGATAGTAAATAAGCAACAGCAGAAAGTTATAGAGGAACTCAGAGTGGAAATATTTTCTGAAATAAAAAAAGAATTCTTGGAACTCATAGCATCTGAAGTAAAAAATCGACTACAGAAACATAGGGAGGAAACCCAATCTGAAGAAAACACTGCAGTAAAAGAATTAAAAACTGCTTCTAAAGAAGACATTGATTAAAAAAGATAGAGGAGATTAGAAAAATGACGGATTCCTTGAATGAGCAATACAGGAAAAAAATACATCGCAAGAAGCAGAGTAAAAGAGATATAGGGGAACTTAAGATCTCAATCACAAGCTTGGAAAACCATTTAAGTGAAAGTGAAGACAGAGTTTCAAATCATGAAGACGTTGGTGCAGCTAGAGAAAAGGTAAGAAAAGATCTATTAAAAAGAAAAAGGGGGCCGGGGAGATGGCTCAGTAGAATAAACACTTCACTGACAAGTGCAAGGGCCTGAGTTCAATCCTTGGTTCTGGAAAAAAAAAAAAAAAAAAAAAAAAACTAGGATGCAGGAAAAAATAATTCATCACTTGCAGATGATGCAAAGATGAACAATGTGAGACTAATAGGCATCAGTGAGAAAGGAGTCAATACAAATGACATTTAAAAAAATATGGGCAGAAGTAATAGCAGAAAACTTCCCAAATATGAGGAAACAATCTGACATTCAGGTAACCGAAGCATACAGAATGCCAAGGAACCTCAACTCAATTAAAAACACCGAGACATATAATACTCAAGATTCCAGAAATTCAGCTCAAGAATAATATACTTAAAGTTGCTAGAAAAAAGAAGTAGATCACATTCAAAGGAAAACTCATCAGAACTATGACCAACTTCTCTTCACAAACTAAGAAGACAAGAAGAGCATGGAGCAGAGTGCTTCAAGTCCTCTATAAAAACAAATTCCAGCACAGACTACTATACCCTGCAAAACTCTCTTTCAATTTTGATGGAGAAGTGAAATACTTTCATGACAAAGAATAGCTAAAGAATTTCGTGATGACAAAGTCAACCCTACACAGCCTACTGAAAGATGTTCTAGAGAAGAAACAAAATGTTCAGAATTCCAAGAATGAGATCAGAAGCAACCAACTAAATAGGGCAAGCAATTAAACACAGGAGAAAAAGGAGTAAACAAC
Source organism: Octodon degus (assembly GCF_000260255.1). Classification (NCBI taxonomy): domain Eukaryota; kingdom Metazoa; phylum Chordata; class Mammalia; order Rodentia; family Octodontidae; genus Octodon; species Octodon degus. Next base: position 5,587,191 of record NW_004524695.1, on the reverse strand, counting down.
AACAGGTAAATAACATGTTAATTGTAAGTCAGTACATCTCAATTCTAACCATCAATGTAAATGGACTCAATTCACCAATTAAGAGAAATAGACTGGCACAGTGGATTAGGAAACAAAATCCAACAATATGCTATATACAAGACAAACATTTAACTCATAAAGACATTCATAGGCTAAAGTACTACATGCCCCAGCACCTCAGAAAAAAGCAGAGGTAGCAATTCTATTTTCAGACAATCTCAACTTCAAACAAACAATGATCAAGTGAAATAAAGAAGGACACTATATACTGGTTAGGGGGAAAATTCAAGAGGATGAGGTTACACTCATAAATATGTATGCACCAAACATGGGAGCACCCAACTATATAAAGCAAATCTTAATGGACATAAAAAATCTAATGTCCAATACGACAATCTTAACAGGAGACCTTAACACCCCCTTATCCCAAAAACATAGGTCAACCAGACAAAAAATTAGCAAAGAAGTAACAGAACTGAACCAGAGTTTGAAACAAATGGACTTGGTGGACATATACAGAGTGTTCCACCCAAACACAGCTGAATACACATTTTTCTCAG
>NW_004524695.1:5584263-5586200 GCF_000260255.1 Octodon degus | reverse complement strand
ATTCAATTGAGACGAAGAAAACAATTCAAAGAATTAAAAAAGCAAAAAGCTGGTTCTTTGAAAGATTAAATAAAATCGATAAGCCCCTAGCTAACCTCATCAAAAAAAGGAAAGAAAAAATTCAAATACAAACAGTAAAGAATGAAAAGGGTATAATTACCACAGACCCAGTGGAGATTCAGAAGATTATCAATGGCTAATTTGAGAATCTTTACTCTCACAGAATAGAAGAAACAGAAGAAATGGAGAGATTCTTAGAAAGTTACAAATTACCAAAATTGAACAGACAAGATATAACCACTCTCAGTAGCCCAAAAACAACCAATGAAATACCAGATGTTTTTAAAAAAGCCTACCGACAAAGAAAAGTCCAGGTCCGGATGGATTCACAGCTGGATTCTGCAAGAAATTTACAAAATATGTAGTCTCTACACTCCTCAAACTCTTCCATGAAATTGAAAAGGAAGCAATCCTCCCAAAATCATTCCTGGAGGCAAGTACTATATTGGTACCAAAACCAGGGAAAGACCCAACAAAGAAAGAGAATTACAGGCCAATCTCCCTCATGAACACAGATGCAAAAAACCTCAGTAAAATCTTAGCAGATAGAATACAGAAAATCATCAAGAAGATCATACACCATGACCAGGTAGGATTCATCCCAGGGATGCAAGGATGGTTCAACATTCAAAAGTCTATCAATGTAATACACTATATCAATAGAGTGAAAACTAAAAACCATATGATCATCTCTATTGATGCAGAAAAGACTTTTTGCAAAGTCCAACACTCATTCATGTTCAAAGTCCTACAGAAAATTGGAATACAAAGCCACTACTTCAATCTGGTAAAAGGCATTTATGAAAACCCAACAGCTAACATAATTCTAAATGAGGAAAAACAGAAATCTTTTATTCTTTGATCTGGATGTCCACTATCACCACTCCTATTCAATATAGTTCTAGAACCGTTAGAGCCATTAGACAAGAGAAAGAAATAAAAGGAATAAGAATAGGTAAGGAAGAAGTTAAATTATCATTATTTTCAGATGACATGATACTTCTCTTGGAAGACCGAAAAACCTCCACCAAGAAGTTAATAGGATTAATACAGAAATTCAGTAGCATAGCAGGATACAAAGCCAATACCCAATACACAATAGTATTCTTCTACCCAGATAACAAACACACTGAGAGGGAAATTATAGAAACAATACCTTTTATATTAACACTGAAGAAAATGAAATACCTTAGAATTCATCTAACTAAATAAGTCAAAAATATTTTCAAGGACAATTACAGTATTCTTAAAAAAAGAGATTGTAGAGGATTACAGAGAATGGAAAGATATTCCATGCTCATGGATAGGAAGAACCAACATTGTGAAGATGGCTATACTCCCAAAATTGCTGTACAGATTTAATGCAATCCCTATCGAACTACCACCAACATACCTCACAGACCTAGAGAAATCATTCCTAAAATTTATCTGGAACCGGAAAAGACCTAGAATAGCAAAGGCAATCCTGGTCAATAAACACAAGGCAGGAGGCATTACAATTCCTGACTTGAAATTATACTACAAGGCTACTGTGATAAAATCAGCATGTACTGGCAACAAAATAGACCTGAGGATCAATAGAATAGATTATAAGACACTGAAGCCCTTACTTACACACTCAGCCACCTTATCTTTGACAAAGGGGCCAAACATACTCACTGGATGAAAAATAGCCTCTTTAACAAATGGTGCTGGAAAAACTGGCTCTCTACATGCCGAAAACTCAAACTTGACCCAGGTCTATCACCATGCACTAAACTAAAGTTAAAAGGGATTAAAGATCTAAACATTAAAATAGAAACACTAAATCTCCTGGAAGAGAAAGTAGGAGGAACTCTTGAAGACATAGGGGTAGGCAAAGAGTTCATGAACAAAAA
>NW_004524695.1:5564552-5581608 GCF_000260255.1 Octodon degus | reverse complement strand
GTCTCCAGGCGTCCAGTTAGGCCAGAGCTGGGAAGGCCTCCGGGTCGTCCACATCCGGGGCAGAAGCGCTCGACTTGTCAGTCCTGCTGCCGCGGTTTGGACGCCCCCCGCGCCCACGTCCACCTCGCCCTCCCCTGCCACCCCGTCCGGGGCGGCCGAGGTCTCCAAAATTGATCTCCAGCTGAGACGTGATATCATCTGCAGGCTTCCGGAAGTGATGGTCCATCACGGAGTCTTCAGCGTGAGCCTCTTCACTCTTTGATTTATGAAGAACGAATCCCTTCTTCCACTGTCCATCAGCACCTTCGTTTGGTTTCCGAATATTAAATTCTCCTTTCGCCCGGTCTTTGTTTTGGATCGCCTTCCACTCATCCAAAGTCATCTCTTTTGGACCCTCTTCCTTAACCTCCTCGACTTCGTTCTCTTTCTTTTCAGCGTCTGCCACAGGGCGCTCTTCACCTTCAGGTGTCTCCTCAGTCACATTTGATTGATCCAAATCAGTTAATTCGTCTTTGACAGCTCCCCGGTGGTGAGATCCGCTACCTCCTCGTTTGTCCTCGTGCTTCAGGCCAGATCTCTGGCTTCCGCTGCGCCTGTCACATTCACGCTTGCCACGAGCATCAAAGCCGTCTCCTCTGCTCATGCCACCGCCACGGCCACCTCGCCCTCTTCCAAGGCCACCACGTCCTCGAATAGGCCGGGCAGTAATGGGTCTATCAACTGACAATTCTCCTCCTCCACCCTTTTCTTCAATCTTCTTTCACGAGGTGGTCGCCTTCTGGTCTCCTATCAATTATTCTCCCTTCCCCCTGAGGTTGTTGATCAGGTCTTCCTCCAACACGTCTTCTTCCTTCTTTCTTCAGCGCACGGGCGGCTGCGCCTCCTCTTTCGTGTCCGCCGCGCCCACGTCGGGCGGCAGCGGGCTCTTTCGGTCCTTCTGGGACTCCTTGCGCAGCCGCTTGCCCGCCGCGGCGGAGTTGGCCTGAGCCGCGCTCTTGGCTCCGGGCCCCCAACGCCGCCCCCGCCGGCTTCTTTTTTCTTGTTCTCCGCTGCCTTCAGCACCTCGAAGGGGTCCGATTCGTCGTCAAATAACTGGTCGAATCGGTTGGTGACCACGCAGCCGAAGCCTTCCTGTAGGTGCCCGGGCATGATGGTGGCTCGGCGGCGCGTTCCTCCGCGGATTGCAGCGGGCCGCGCCGAGCCAAGAGCGCCTGCTTCAGCTCTTCCACAAGATGGCCGGGTCCCAGCCTGACACTCCTAACAATCCAGGCATCCAGGTATCTTTTGAAAGGGTATGTTTTCTCTGCATTTGCAGACTGGCCTAGATCACTGTTTTGTCTTTTTTTTTTTTTTTTTTTTTTTTTGGCAGAAGTGGGGATTGAACTCAGGCCCTGTGCTTCTGTCTCATGGATATCATAGGCACTTTCCCATTTTGCTCAAGGGCATTCCTTTTCTCAGGTCCCTGGGCCTTTCAATTGTCTCCTGGGGCTTTCTTTCTACAGGACTCTAATGATCTTCCTAGAGCCTCCCCAGAGTGTATCTTCTTCTTCCCCTTTCTTCTTCCTCACATCCTTCTTTTTCTGTCACTCCCACTTTCCCTTTGTTTCCCTGAAAGCTGGGCAGTGTCTTAGATCTGGTAGGTCCTTCTCTTTCTTCCCACCGCCCTCCATGCAGGGTCCTGCTTTCTCTTGCATTCTATCTCTTGGTTCAGGTTCAAGTTTATCTAGTTTTCCACTGCTGAGACAGTGGAAATTTAAGTCTGTGTAGACAGGGATAAAGAATAGGATTAAAGAGGGTAAAACATCCATAAGACAATAAGAATTTAAGTCAATCCTTAAATAAACTAAAAATGTTCTTGGATACTTTTCTGTGAATTGAGTTCCATTACACTGAAAATCTCCTTTGTTTTCCTACTTGAATTTTGGCCTAGTGTCCAAATAGAGGGGCATAAGTACAGACCTTGGAATGTTTCCCAAAGTGGCTGGGTATGTAGTATTGCAGCAAATAGGGCAGTCCTCTCTGGCAACCCAGTGGCGTATGGCACAATTTTCTCTACCTTTATTTTTTCTTGTCAATTTCTACATTCTCTATTTTGTCTTTTCTTCCCCCAAAAGATAATGGGTCAACCTCTTTCCAAAGCCACTGAAGGCATTTTCTTTTTCTTTCACTTCTTTCTCCTCCTCTTTGCTTTGTCCCTTAATAAAAGCCCTATCACATCTCTGGAGGATATAATAAATTATGTCTCTGGAATCAGCATGCTCACATAAGTGTAGTATCTGGGCTATTTGTTACGTAGAGAGCTTCCTCCTACTTCTCACCCTATGCTTATCTCTCTGAGTACCTGATTTGTCTTTCAGTTTCTTGCTTACTTCAGACCCTTGTCATGGAGCTCACCATGATTACCAGCTTATTTGATTCTTTGAAAGCCCCAGCCCCAAGTTAATAAACTATGAATTACAAAGAAATCCTAATATTTGAAACCCTACATCTGCTTCTAACCAGTTAACCTACTGGATTGGGGACATCTGATCTTCCTGCATGTTATATGCTAGGATTTGTGGTCTTGTGTTCCCAGCACCTGGACGTTACTTCTTGGATATAAGTGTCAATTCTGATTAAAACTCAAGGTCCCTTGGCTCCTTGGACTTTATTATTTCAACTGCTGATTTTACTCTTGGGAGCAAGTGCTACCACCTGGTTGGTTCCCTCATCTCTGTACCCTTCCTTCTCCTTCTGTCATTACTCTTTTACTGCCCAGTTTGAGCTCCCAGAGTGCAAAGAGCCCATGTGAATTATTGCCTTGCACACTCATAGTTCTATTATGATCAATGTTCATTGCATGTCCCTAAGTCACTCTAGGAGCTAAAGGTGCCATATAAATCATTGAGGAGAGAATAAATTATGTCCAGTAAAATTTTATTGTTCCCATATTTTTGTTCTTTAAAACTTAGTAATCCACATAGGAAATATAGTTAACTCTGTATTAATCAGATTCACCAACAGCGTATTCCCGCACAGTTTAAAATTTATTGCCTTAGGAAAGATCTAGATGATTGACTATTTCATTCCATTTCAAGACATTTGATGTCATATGCACAGGTTTCAGGTAGAATATGGTTGAGCAAGAGGGGAATTTCTAGCAGATGAGCCCTCTGTGTCTGATGGCTCACACCATCATCCGTGTCACCTGTAGTGCTTTTCCTGTGCTGGTACCACCTACTGGCTTTGGGTGAATTCCATTCATCCTACTTTCTCCACCTCACCATTCTTCATGAAGGAATGCCAACATGGTGGCCACAGAAATGCTCACTAAAGATTCCATGTGTTACCCTGCACTTGGTGCTCGAGTGGAGCTGTAGGAACAGTCCTACTCAATGATACGGCAAGTAGAAATGATGACTATCATTCTGAGCCGAAGTGATTAAGAGACCATGTGCCATTTCAGTTCTCTTTTGACAGGGAATATAGATGATACATGTTAAGAGTCCCAAGCAGAATCAATAAAGCATTCAGTGCAAACAGTCTCTTAGCTCCAACTTTGTATGGATTTGAAATGGGAGGGTTTGTGTCTCACTCCTGAACCCTTGAGCATGTTCCTGCAAAATAACAGTATTGAACCTCATGAGTATGTCTAAGTACTTGATCCAGTACCACGTGCTCCCAATTCCTTCACCTCTTCTACTCTAGTGGTCTTTTCTCTCACCTTACCTCACATGTCCATTTCCTTAGTTGCCTACTGGTTACTGTTAATAACTGTATCCCTTGGTTAAGTCAAATTTTAACTACCCTTCTTTCCAAATACCACCACTATGATTTTTCTGCTAGCATCTCAGCTCTAACAAATATGTGATCCCCTAATTTTTGCTAATCCTTGATGCACATATTTTAATTTCTTTCCTTACTCAGTTAGATTGCATGGTTTATCACTGAGAGAGAAATTAGAGAAACAATAACTTTTTAATAATTTTATTGAGAAACAAATAGCAATGAAACAGCTTCAAAACTAGTAGGACAGTTTCAATAATTAATACATTGTATATTGTTGTCTTCATACTGGTTATTTATAGTACAAGATGCAGACATAATGTCCTGTGTACAAACACTATTAGAACAAATCTTTCTACTCATTGAATTAAGAGAAAATAGCTGTATATCTATTCTAATTATTTTGAATATACAGATACAAAATGGTACTTCATTTGTATCCTTTTTTTTGTTTAGTTTTTTCAGAGAAGGGTATTCCATTGTCATTTAAATATTACAGGTGCTTGAATTCAGCAAAATATTCCAATATAGTCTATTGGTCCATAATATTAGGTTATCTGTAGGACTGTCAATGTCACAAGCTGTTGACTTGAGCCTTTTCTAGCTCAGTATATTAATATGGCTTTACTTTTTATACTTTGTCTTTATCCTTTTCTGTTGGATGGTTAAGACCAAGATAAAGCTAGATCTATATAAAAAGAAATGTAATTTTTGTATCTGACAAGGTCAGTCAAATCCCCTCAGAACTTATCCTGAAACTCTGTACCACATTTTGCAGATCCTTTGTCAGTGTCAGCCATGTGGATGAGTCATGGCCATTGCTTGACCAATTTGTTCTCTGTGAAAGCCTGAGAGAATGTTTTCTCTCCATGTGACTCTCCTTAGGCATACTCTATATCATTGATCACTTTCCTCTTTGGCCCCATAATCTCCTTGATCAGAAAATTTACCTTTTACAATAGCAATGGGGAAAATGAAATACTTAGGAATTAATATAACTAAGGAAATAAAATAAAATTCAATGAAAATTACAGTACTCTGAAAAAAAAAAGATCAATGAAAATTACAGTACTCTGAAAAAAAAAAATCATAGAGGATTTCACTATACAGCTGGGACCCATAGCGATCCTCCTGTTTCAGCCTCCCAGTGCTGGGATCACAGGTATGTGCCACTACACCTGGTTTCAGTAGTCAGCAAGTCATATGGTACTGGGCATCAAACCCGGGTTCCTTGTGCTTGGCATTTACTCCACTGAGCTATCTCCCTGGCCCAAAAAAGCAGGGCTTTTGAAAGTGGATTTAAAAATTTACACTGGTTGCTACTTTCCAATTGTATTTTAAATTTTTTGACTTCCCATTGAAAATTTTATGTGAACAGCAACAACAGCAAAAAGATTCTAGATTGCAACATCCCTAAAGGCCATGGAATATGGTTAATAATTGTTTAGAACTTGGCTTTGTGTAATGAAGTTTGCATAACACTTTGCAATCTGCAGATTGGGAAGAGCACCAGAAACAAAATCACAGTACCTGTTAGCAGATAGTGGTTTTCAATGATTCATTTTTTTGCAGACATTAGCTGCTCCACTTTGATAATAATGGCATTAATAGTGGTTTGTAAGGATCCTTTTAGGTCCTATATCTGACCACCTTCTTTGACTTGTTTGTTTATTCATTTCTTTATCTTTACAAAGACGGATGAGAGTGAAAGAAAATTTAGGTGTTTTTTTTTTTTTTTTTTTTTTTTTTGTCTGACATGAATGGCTCAGGTCTGTGTGTGTAACTTCCCCATCCCATGCACAAAGCAAGCACTGCCATTTCATCCTCTCAGATGGGGCCCATGTTTTCTTCTGCTTGGTATTCTGGGCTTACTAGTAGGTGCAATTCCTTTATTTGAAAAATGCTTCTGGCTCCTCAGCCACATAATGCCTTTGATTCTTCAATGTTCCTAAATAATTCATCTTCCTTTTCCTAAGGAGTAGGAGCTCAGGCTGCTCCAATGATAGGAGGCCTTTTTCCTGATCAGAAGTGATTGGTCCCAGAATCAGGCATGTGACCAAACATCCATCAGAATTTTTCCTATAATTGTTCAAACTAGAGAAAGGAAAGAAAAAAGACATTTCCTCTCTTGCAGTGGAGCTAGGAAACAGGAAGCAGGTGGCTTCACATTCTTTTGTTCCCTGCTAGTGGAGAAAGCTGATCTGAGAGCACAGCACAACACTACAAGAGGCTGAAGTGAAAGGTGAGGAGAGAGATGGGCTTGCTGTGTTTAAGGGTCTGCACCAGTGAGCCATCAGCTTCCTCCAGTTGCATGAACTTCCACTGCTTTTTTTTTGAGTAAGCTAGTTTAAGTTTTGATCTATTGCAATCAAGATGAATTGCTGATTTTTATTTTTAGACTCCATCAGATATAAAGAAGTGGTAGTCATACTTTTCTTTTCTCTCCTCTTCTTTTTTAAACTTCAAATAATTGAGGGAATATGGAAAGGTTCTGCTATGAATCAGCATCGGTCACATTCCAAAGTGCGTACTGCCGATCCTGTCCAGTTCATGCCTTCTTCCCTTCTTTGGCCAATCACTCACTGGCCACAGATGGAGGACTTGACCCAGAATGCTGTTATTGTGTCCGTTATGGATCTGGGAACAGTTCTCGGTCCAAGATATGAATATACAATACAAGCCAGGTCAATAAGTAGCCTTTTCTGAATATTTTCAAATTGGGTCAAGAAAGATACCTCTCAGCCTCTTGGCCCACAGGATCTCTATTTTTGGGGGGTGTTGTGTCCACACAAGAGCTGAGAAAGGGCATCGTGGTTGAAAGAAAACCAAGTTAAGAAGTTAGAAAGGCAGGAACTGCAAAGGGAAGTGTCTTTGGGCTGTGATGCTGCTGGCTCCCATCCCCAGCTGGTGGATGCCTACTGCAGGCCGAGGACTTCAGCAACAAGCACTGAGATGGCACTGACGCAGTGAGTATTTTTAAGTACATCCATGGACCTTCCTGTGATGGGGTCACAGGTCGTCTTCCAGTGCAGAGGCCTTTTTCTTTCTTTAATCAAGTGAAGAATGCCAGCTCTTCACTGAGGAGACAAGTGTAGGCCGCTTCTGCAAATTTCATGGTTGCAAAACATTCTGTCTACTTTGCCCCATTCCAAAGGAGGGGCCTCCATGTCTCTCCCCTGAACCTGGTCTCTGTCTAATAGCTTGCCTTGGATGGTATGCTAACTTTCTGTCATTGTGACCAGAACTCTCACAGGAACAACTGAGAGGTTGGAGGATTTGTATTAGTTTGTGGTTGCAGAGGTTTCCATCCATGGCAGTGGCAGTAAACCCAAGGAGCACTTGCCACAGTGGGCTGTTTGTAGCCCTGAAATCTCTAAAAGGTTCTCCATTACCAGTCTGTGGTCCACTTGCTCACTGCTTTGGGTCTGTGGCAAGACAGAGGCATCAAGGGAGAAGAGTGATGTGGAGGAAAGTTGATCACCTCATGGTGGCCCAACATCAAAGAGCAAGAGCCAAGGAAGAAGGTCCTGTGGACAAGGTCTAGTCCCTAAGATCATGCTTCCATGACTGTCACTTTTACCTAGGCCCTAGCTCTATGTTCATCACTGCCCAGTAATGCCATTAAATTACTGTCTTAATGGATTAGTACATTGGAGGAATTCCACATGGATAAGGCCCATGTGATTCAGTCACCTTCTGAAAGCTCCACATGGGAACACATAGGACTTTGGGGGACATTTTTTATCAAAATGATACAGTTGAGTGGTTTCTTTTCTCAGAAGTTTGGCTGCCCTATTTGACAAGCCTAGGTCTGGTCCAGTTGTTCTTTCTCCCTGTTTCAGGAAATGGAGCCTCTTGGGAGAGGGCCCAGAAGCACTCTGCCTTTCACGCTTGGTTTTCCCTGGCTGTCAATCACCTGCACCTTTTGGTCATTAACGTTCTGTAGTAGGGTGGGATTCCAAGGCAGTTCCCAGAGAGCAGGATAAGCATCATACTGGAATGTGTTAAAAATGTCAGTTCTTTGGCTCCACTTTAGAACTTCTTAATCAGAAACATTACACTGGATCCCAGACATCGGTGTCTTACCAGTGTGTCTAAATGATTTTGATGTGTGCTGAAACTTGAAGAGAAATAAGTTTTAGACTATCAGCATCACTTAGCAATAGTCATTGGAGAAGGCTGTCCTTTGAGTTACTAAGTCCTAGCATTTCTTCAGCTCCTGATACACCGTAGCAGCTACTGCCTCACTTTCTACTGGTGCACTGCCCCAATTACCATGGATGCCTTAGCAATCCCTCCTCTACCAGATGCGGTCGGAGCTCTGCCTACCCAGTGATTGGGAGCTAAGCTGATCAGGATCCCACTACCTGCTACTAGATGACTCCTGACTAATATACCTGAAACACCTAGTGTGTACCTGTGGGGGATGTATTTTTATTAATATTATTAATAATAATCATTGAGTCCTGGATAATTATACGTAGCACTGCTGCTTATGAAGTGCTTTTCTGTGCTACTGTATATGATTCTAATGACAAAGCTATGAAAGGAAGAGCAGCGCAGATTCTCCTGGGGGTTTCTGTGGTTCTGCAGATCTTGGGAAAACATTTTGGCTTTCTTTATTGATGATATGGAATGTAATAATGCGAAATCAGGCAGAAAGTTCTTGTTGCTCCTTGTACTGCAGGATGCTCTCAGTCTTTCACTGTCTCTAATTGAAACTTAGTTCTGTAATCTCAGGAGGAATGAAGAGATAAAGACCTGTCCTCTAACTTCCTCAGAGACCCTCTCTGCAGGATATGCTGTCACGAGGGTGACACAGTCTATCCACAAAGCATATGACAGCCTTCAGTGACAAGATTCTTCGCATTTGCTCTGGGTGTGTGTGCAGTTTCCAAGTGACACAGTTGATCCTATCATCTTGACAGTCCTCACATTCACCACCAATCACTGTTCTCAACCGGCTGGGACTCCCATCAGCGATTAAGAGAGGGGAACAGGTTTTTCCATCGAAGTGTCTGCATTTGTCTTCCGGTTTTTCAAACGGAAATTACGCCTGTAGATAATTGGATTGCAGCCATTCCTGATGGTCAACCAGAAAACATTTATTTAAGTACCTAATGTGACTTCAGTAGCAATTTAGAAATTATGGCAGAGAAAAGAAAGTGTAGAGAAGATAGTTTAGGTCTAAATATCATTAACTGCTTACACGAGCCTACTAGGTTGGAGTCCGAGTATTCTGAGAGTAACATGGGAATTTCCCTGTTGACTTGCTGAGGGGATACTCTTGCCAGTGAATCCTGGAGCGAGGGAGACAAGCAGAGAAAGAAGGTCAGCAATTACGTGGTTTCAGAAAACAGCTGACCTCATGTTGTTCCCATTGCAGGAGAACCCTGAAAATAAATCACAGGAAAGTGTTTATCCAATGTAAAGAAAGAAGACTAGGCTGCTTTAGCATTTGCATGGGTCAGCCATTGGCTCCGTCTGCATTTCCGCCAGGAGGGAGGGCGTGGCACCCCAGGATCTTAGTGGAGTCTCTCCTTGAGTGCGCTGTAGGTCTCAGACCTTCTGCTGCGTGATGGCTGCTCAAGCCCGGCCAGGGGGGATCAGAATAGCCGCGGCACTTCTAATAATGATGATGTTAACAGCAGAAGATAACTATACAGCATTTAATACACGTTCACGGTTATGAGCGTTTCACAGCTGTTGAATCATTAGATCTTTACGTCACTTCTATGGCGGAGATAATAACAGTATCCCCATAGGACAGATGAAGAAATTGTCAGTGGTCCAGATCTTGGAAATAATGTAGGAAGGAAGAGCCAGCAAAATGCAGGCATGGCAGAAAGTACAATTGAGGCTGTGTGTGTGGGGAAAATAGGTTGGGCCTTGGTTGTATTGAAAATGACTTTCCAGATAGAAATAGTCTTAATGCTGGTAAACACTGAGACTGGCCCTAGTAATGATGATCCTGATGAAAGCATGTTATCATCACAGCTCATAAGACACTGTCACCAACGGCCTAATTCAATTTCCACAAGGCCTGAGGACTTAAGCATAATGGAAAGTTAATTAAGGTGAAATGAAGTAATATGCCTGGCTCCTAATCCAATATGATTGGTGTCTTACGAATGGGAAGAGACAGTGGGGATGAGCTTGGACAGAGAGAAGACCCCGGAGGACTTCTGAGAAGGTGACTGTCTGCGAGCCATGGGATCTTAAGGAGACATGGAATGTACCAACACCTGGATCTTAGACTTTCAGTCTCCCGAATTGTTAGAAAATAAATTTCTGCTGTTTAAGACACTCTGTACTATTTTGCTGTCATAGCTCTGGCTAATACAAAGCCCAGTGTTAAAGAGATTTGATGGCCAAAGTAATCACCCTTAGATGTATCCTGAACACCGTGGCATTTCAAAATATAGCTGACTCATGCCTAGAGTTCAAACTGAAATAGTATGATTATAGTTTGCTAGGGCTGTCATAACAAAGTACTACAGACTACGTGGCTTAAAGAACAGAAACTTATTTTCTCATAGTTCTGGAGAGTAGGAGTGTAAGATCAGGGTCTCAGAGGGGCTGGTTCCTCAGAGGTCTCAGCCTGCTTTAGAGAGGGCTGGCATCTTCCTACATCTTGCTGTGCTCTGATGTCTTTGAGTGCCTGTTTCTATTCTGCTCATCTAAGGACACTGGTTGTATTCAGTCAGGGCCCACTTTCATGACCTCACTTTAACTTAATCACTGCTGTACGACCCCATCTCCAAGTAGTCATACTCACAGGCAGTGAGGGTTAGTACCTTAACATATGAATTTTGGGGTAAGGGGAGATAGCTCAGCAGTCTAAGTGCCTGCCTGGCAAGTATGAGGACCTGGGTTCAGTCTCTAGTACTGAGTTGCATGCTGGCTTCAGAAGGGCAGGCCACGCTGGCCACCAAAACCCTATAATCCCAGTGCTGGGGAGGCTGAGACAGAAGGATCACTACCAGTCTGAGCTGCATAGTGAGACCCTGTACCAAACAAACAAACAGACAAACAAACAAACAAATAAGATTTAAAAAAAAAATAGGAATTTGGGGGAAAACAAGTAGTCAGCCCATTACATGGATTGTTCCTCAGAAGCCTCCAAGTGTTTTCTGCATCCCTTTTGTAAGAAAATTAGCTGCAGGTGTTTCCTCTTGTAATAGTTTTCTTTTTACCAGGTGTTTTTTTATTTCTGTTTTTAAAGAAATCTGCAGCCAATTGGACCAGTTGCCCAATAGGAAGGAGTTGTGTAGAATCTATATTGTTGGAGAATTTTTCCTAATGTCACTGCTTTACATTGTGCTAGGCAAATCAGCCTTGGGTTCTCTCTTTGGTAGATTTAAATTCATAAAGACAGAGATAGAGACCGCATTGAAAGTAATGCAGAAAAAGAGGCTGAAGGACAGAAACAGTGGAGGGATAATGGTAGAAGCCACAGGTGCATCTGTGCTGCGGTTTGCTCCCTCGTCCTCTGATCTATCTCTTACTTTTCCTCAGCATTCCTGACTGCTGCTTTTTTTAAGCTAATGGAAGGCACTGGAAGGAAATGACTCAAGAAGAAGGGCTAAGTCAGGGTAGTTTTCCTCCTGCTTGTCCTGGTGTCTTGGTAGAGGCTGTGTTCCCTTCATGTTGTCAACTCCTTCCTGAAAGCTCTCCTTTGCTAGTCTCACTTACCCACAAGCAGGTCCACTGCACTTCCATTCCCACCAGCAGTCCCTGCTTTGTGGATCTGGGTGACACCACCTTCTTCCTTTTTCTCTCCAGACCTCCTCAGGCTGACAACTGGTTGTTGTTAGTTCTTACTCTGATCCACCCTCCTTTCTTGGGATTCTCATTTACATCATCATTTTTGAAACCAATTTCATCAACTTGAAATATTTAGAGCAATTTCTGTTTACTTGAGTGGACCAACATGCCACATTTTGTTAAGAATATAAATTCTAGGACCAGCCAGATGGTTCAGTGGACTAAAGTAGTTGCTTTGGCGGAGCATAGCGGCCAGGGCTTGATCCTCAGTGTGCCATGCTGGACTCGCTCCCGGGCGCGGTGAGATGGTGATTGAGACCGGGAGTGGTGGCACGCACCTGTAACCCCAGCGCTTGGGCAGCTGAAAACAGGAGGATCACTATGAGTTGGATTTACATAGTGAGACCCTGTACATCTTGTACACTCTGTCCTAAATTTTAAAACAAGAATATAAACTCTACAATTGCTCTAGATCCATGGTGGGAAAGCTATGTCATTCATGCATAGCTGAGTGTTTGTTATCATTGAAAGCCCCAAAAGATTTGTCATCATTGATCTTGAGTATGTACTAAAGAAGCAGTATCTAGCGTTCTGTTTCTAATCCTCCTCCTTGGAATGCATTGCAGAGATGGCTTTTGAAAATTTTTTTCCTTCCCCATAAGAATAGGTATGTACTTGCATATGTATAGCACATCGGTTTCTGGACTTAATTTGGTCTAAGATTTTAGAAAAGATGGCCATGGTTGTGTTTGTGTGGAAAAGATGGCCATGGTAGTGTTTGTCACTCAGCACAGTTTTCAAACAGAAAAAAAAATTTTACGAAATACTTCTGTTGGAGAACCAAATTGTTTGCAAACAAAATTATTTGTGAGCAGAGGTACCCCTCCTTCTCTTTAGCTCTCTAGTGCTGTATGTATCTTTTACCCTTGAAACATGAGAGAGACCATCAGCATAATTCAAGCAATAATCATAAGGAAAATTACTCTTAACCAAAAAGTCAAATGACTTAATCAGACTATTACAGAAATGTTTAAGTTAAGAACAGGTCCTACTTACAGTCTTCCCATTTATCAGCTAGAAGTATTTGGAAGGGCATATTTATTTAGGCTTATGAACTTTTCAGTTACTCCGTGGAGAGTATCAAGTTTTTTTCTTTAGCCCTATCCCTGCAGCAGCACCAGAGTTAAATCCACAACATGGTTGCATCAGAACTATAGGAACATCTTGAATGACAGCCTGATCTCCCTTCAGGGAACATGGGATCTCTGTGGGAAAGAATGGATTATTTTTGGAAAATCCCATTCTGATACATATTTAATGCTGGGAAACTACAGAATAGTTTAGTAGAATGATACAATGTCTTTTAACATTATTTTTTGCCCAGAGATTATCTTAGTTGGGTACTATGTTTCCTTGTTTTAAGTTGATAAAAATGATTTAGCATTGTTTCAAATGAAACTCACTTAAATAACGTGACACCATCCATAATGGAATATATTATGTTCTATTAGATACTGGTATTCTGGTCCAATCACTGACCAATGAATGTCAAGAGGAAGATGGGAGTAGAATTGCATGAGAGATGTCACCTCTCAGTTTTCCAGGCAGTTCACATAGTGCCACATAGGAAACTTCCTCCTTTGATCACATAATGGAAGCTTCCAAGTAATAGCCTTTATTACCGTTAGCCAGCAGGCACTAAGGTAATGTTTATCATACCTTAATTCTTCTGGACAGGAGAGGGGACAACCCAAGTCATCTGCTGTATATCATGACAAGTGGGTGGCCAAATACCAGTTGAACAAAAAGAAATATCTAAGAGGCAGCCAAGGGCATATGGCAGGTGATGACTGGGGAGTGAAAGGAGCAAATAAATCTGGCATGGGGCGGCCAACGGAAGGCTGGCGACTCACTGTGGCTTGAGTCTTCCCACTGGGAATACGAGTTGCCTGCTGCCTTCTCATGCATGCAGGCAGGGCCAGCGAAGCTGGATGGAGCAGGCACTGAGCTTTGATGGCTCAGTGGAATAAGTGCTTTCCTGGCAGGCAAAAGGGCCTGAGTTCAATCCCTGGCTCCATAAAAAAAAAAAAAGGAATTTAAATACCTAGGAACCTGGAAGCTTCCAGAAGACCAGTGCATTGTCAGCAAATGAGAGAGACAAGGATTGGGAAGTACAGGAAGATGTCATAATTGCATCCTCAGACTACTCCTGTCTTCAGGAAAAGGCAATAAACAAGAGATAGTAAGCCAGGCCCCTAAAGGCAGCCAAGGGACTGGCTCCAGGAGCAGTGGCCTGAGATTCTGTGGCTGCCTGTAGTTGATGGTTTTAATCTGATCAATTTTCTTTCTATCCTTCTGTTTTGTCAAAGGCTGATTCTTCCATACTAAAGGAAAAATACAAAATCCTTATGTCAGTGTAGTTTACTTAAATGATAACCAAGTGAAAAGGAGCTGTGTGAAGTTATTTATTTCAATATCAATAGCACCACAGAAGTTCTATAGATAATATTTTTACTAACTTGTTTGGAACTGTTTGCATGGTTATTTTATTAATGGTTTCTATTTATGGTATAAGACATGAGGTGAATGAGATAAAACATTTCATGTTGATGAATAAAATAAGGTGAAGACTGTGTTCTTTTTCTTTGATCCTTTGGTTTTAATGGGTTCAATGAACAGACTTTAAGGCGTATACTGGTTTCAGATGAAACACAGTTCACATCCCTGTCTTTCCCCTCTCGTCCTGGGCCCCTGCCTTCACTTCCTCTGTACTGGCTCTGAGGCATGTCTTATCTCTTCCCAGCATGCATCCTGCTATGTTACATTTCTTAAATGAATGGAAACTTGCTTTAAATGCAGGAGAAATGGAATGATCACCTCACCTGTTTAAATGAGTGTCTGAGTAGGCTTTGGTCATCAACATCATTAAAAGTCTGTTCACTAGGCAAAGTGTACGAATTACTTCATGATTATATTCCCATTGTAGTTACTGGAGGATGGAAATAGGGAAATGACCATCTTCATATGTATTTTAAAATTCAAGGTTATCGTTTATAAAAATGGAAAATGAATCAGCATTGGTGTTAGAGTTTAATTTTCTTGGTTGTACACTTCCTTCTTAGGAGGACCTAGAGCAAGTTATTATATGACCCTGTTAAGGTTTCCAGTGCCCCAGCTATGCTATGAGAGTGAGCCCACTTCTTTGCTTTGTGCTGAGGCTAAGATATGTGATAAAAGCACTGGATGGTACACCTGGCACAAAGTAGACACATCAGAATTTTTTTTATTCTTTTAGCGTTATAATTTTTATATTTTTGTTTTCCCATGGGAGCCTCACTAGTAACATTGTATTTTATAATTTCAGGTTTTAAAGAGGACTTTGGTAGTGTCTTTCAAGGGTGAGCCAATTCCATTTTCTTAAGATAACAGCAGGGGAATTTTAGCGAGGACGCAGTGGTGAAGGTGGTGGTGAGTCAGAGCAAGTCAGCAGGCTCTGTGGTCTTCCCTTGCCCCTTCGATCACGCAGCACCGTTTTCCATTTTAATTTCCTCTATTAGCAATGTGAGAAAAACTAGCGCCTTTCAGTGCCACAAGAAAAGCAGTGCAGAATATATCTTCTAGAAAAGCCTAAAGGGGTAGCAACATACTAAATATTTGTGAAGGCAGTGTATAAAAAAGACAAGTTATGGGCTTCGACAAGTGACAGGGGTACCAATTCCAGCTGCTTGTTTTTTTTCCAGAGTGGCAAGATGATGGCCCTGAGCCCCACAGAACCTTACCCACAAAGGAGAGCAGAATTTTGGACAGTGCAGTGGCCTGAGCAGTGGGCTGAGGAATAGAAAGCATGGTGCTGTGTTTCATTACTTTTGGAAAAAGTACACTTTCTATAGTTTGAATAGAATACCTGTCATTTCCTGAATCGAAAGAGAATCCAGATTTAGAAGCAGTGTAATATAGTGAAAGGATCTGCGCTCAGGTCAGGTAGATGTAGTGCCGTCCTCGGCAGAGGCCACAGCCATTTGGAAACACTTGAGGAAATTACTGCCCATCTGCTCCCTGGGGGCTGGAAGAGGGATTAGGGCCATCTGATTCGCTGGCTTGTTCTAACGATTCAGCGAAACCATACATGTACAAGCGCCTGGCATACACTAGATGGTCACCGCTAGTCACTGTTTTTAATGAATGATATTCTTAGGTATAATTTCAATGGTTCACACAAATGAATCCTAAGAGACTGAGGAGGTTGGAAACTTCAGAGTTCTCATGAAGAAACCTTTTAGGACTTCTGTGAAATAATATCATGAACATATGGAGTAGATTTCCACCTTGAACACACACTGCGTCCTCAGGATTGTGATGAAAATTATTGACTTTTACCCACCCTGGAAAGTTTGACAGAAATGCAGCACATTTGACCCCTCACAAACCTGCCTGAGTTTGCCAGTAGTGAGGAGCCAGGAAACGTTAGATGAAGAAATACGTCAGCTTCCCAGCTTTCAGAATCTATCGAACTTTAAGTTCAGGGTTACACCTACAGCAGACGGTTTGTGAGGTTGGCTGGGGACGCTTTTTAATCCTGTGACTATTTATTCCTGTCTCTGTTTACATTCGTGGTGGCACTCTTCAGAGATGAAATCACTCGCTGGAGCTAAACGTTCTCTTCGGCATTACACTGTAGCTCATTCCCCAAATCGTGCTGCAGTTGGGAGAGGTTCAGTTGCTTCTGAGACACTGTTGTTTGATTTTGGATTCCATTCCCATGACTTTCCCATTCATGACTCATAAAGGATCATTAATAATGAATGCTGTCAAGAATAGGTTGTGTGAGAAGTAGTATTAAGAGGCTGAACTCCTAAGGTAAGACCTAATAGGATGTAGTAAGACGTCAGAGTTATAAGGAAACTTATTGCCTTACTGGATTATTCTCTTCAGTTTCTTCTGCAGTCTTTCTTATGTGCATTCTCATCTTAATGAATTTGCACAATAGAATACAGATTCAGAAAATGTCAGAACTAAGAGTTCATTAATCCAGTCTTCTCCATCTACCAGTAAGGTAACTGATGAAAATACTTTCTTTGAAAGAGATTTGAAATACATTTACATTGCAGAAAACATAACCAAACTGATATTCTAAAAGGATACTTGAACCATGGCCAAGTTGAAGATGGAGAAACTAAGTTCTTTCTGGGCAATAGAGAAGAGTATGCCAAATAGAACATATTTTTGATTTCAACAAGAATTAGTTCTTTAGTTTTTGAAGCCAGTGACTCAGTTACTTAACTTTTAAAGATACACATATACATCTATAGCTCATATCTTATAAATAATAATAAAATGATATGAATAGGAGCATCATAGGTATTGCAGTAAATATGCAAAGCAGCTTAAGTAAGCCTCACATACAGTCCTCTCAATACTATACCATGTAGTATTCTCAATAAATAATTATGAACACACAGGTTCGATTTTCTGCCCAGTTCCGGGAGCCCCCAGACCCAGTCCTAGCCCAGGTTCGGTGAGTGTG
>NW_004524695.1:5564024-5564452 GCF_000260255.1 Octodon degus | reverse complement strand
GGTCTGCTCTCTAGAATTTATAAAGAACTTAAAAACACTAGGGCCCCAAAATTTAAAGACCCAGGCCAGAAATGGGTATTTGAGATGAACACACACTTCTCAGAGGATGAAATTAAAGAAGCGAATAAATATATGAAAAAATGCTCCAAATCACTAGCCATCTGTGAAATGCAAATTAAAAAAACCTTGCGATATCATCTCACCCCAGAAACAATGGCCATGATAAAGAAATCAACCAAAAACAAATGTTGCAGAGGCTGTGGGGAAAAAGGAACTCTTCTCCACTGCTGGTGGGAATATAGACAGGTGCAACCACTATGGAAATCAGTGTGGAAACTCCTTAGAAATCTTGAACTGGAAATCACATTTAAACTAGCTATTTCTCTTCTGGGAATTTTCCTGGAAGATCTGAAAACATCATATCATAG
>NW_004524695.1:5560355-5561146 GCF_000260255.1 Octodon degus | reverse complement strand
AGAAGAATATATGCAGTGTATTATTTGTTGAAACTGTCCTTCCGATTTGATTTGAAACTGTCTCATTGCTATCTCTTTGTCAATAAAACTTTTTTAAAAAAATAATTATGAACACACAAAACAAAAATAATCTACAGAAACTATGCTCTTCCAGACACAGAAAATGGTAATTTTAAGTGCCCTTCTATTAGTTCACAATTACTAATCAACCACAGAGAATTTGAATGAATAAAGATCTTTGCCATGTGTGACAAGGCAACACCAGATAACGCTGAACAGTCCAAGCTACGAAGTGACAGAATATAATTGTGACTGTCATGAGCTTCAGCACTGGAGAAACTTGATTTGCGTCCCGGGGCTGCCACTTCCTCTTTGTGTAAACTTGCACAAAGCATTTAATGCAAAGCTTCAGTTTCCACATCTGCAAAGTGGTGATGCTAGTGCTTCCTTTCAGGGCTAATGTGAAGATGTGAGACACCTCACGCAAAATGCCTCCATCCTTGTGGATGCCCGCTAAGATCTCTCTCTCCCTCATACAACTGTGGCTAAGTATATGAACATAATATTCACAATTGTAAGGATCAGTAGCTTTAAATACACCCACACTGCATTACCACTGTCTTCAGAACTCATTTTATCTTGTAAAATTGAGACTCTCCTGAAACAACTCCTGGTTCTTCCCTTTTAACTCCTAGAAACCATCATTCCCTTTTCTTTTCTTTTCTTTCTTTCTTTCTTTCTTTCTTTCTTTCTTTCTTTCTTTCTTTCTTTCTTTCTTTCTTTCTTTCTTT
>NW_004524695.1:5542424-5560255 GCF_000260255.1 Octodon degus | reverse complement strand
TTTCTTTCTTTCTTTCTTTCTTTCTTTCTTTCTTTCTTTCTTTCTTTCTTTCTTTCTTTCTTTCTTTCTTTCTTTTTTTCTTTCTTCTTTCTTTCTTTCTTTCTTTCTTTCTTTCTTTCTTTCTTTCTTTCTTCCTTATGCATCTGGTACAGGGTCTCACTACACAACTTGGACTCATAGTGATTCTCCTGCCTCAGCCTCCCCAGCGCTGAGATCACAGGCTTGTGCCACCATGGCACAGTGTGCCTTCTGAGGCCGGCATGGCATGCGGTACTGAGAATAGAACTCTGGGTTTTGTGCTTGCCAGGCAGGCGCTTAGACCACCGAGCTATCTCCCCAGCCCTATGACTCCAGTTTTTTAGGTCTATGTCCAGAACTAGGATATTTGAATCATGTGGCTGTAGTTGTACAATTCAATTTTTTGAAGAATTACTTTACTACATTTCCCATAACTCTTGCACTGTTGTACATTCCTACCCAACATGATCAAGGGTTCCAATGTCTCCACCTCTTTGTCAGCACTTAAAAAGAATTGGTAGTAGCCATCCCATGGGTGTAAGGTGGATAAATATATTTTTAATTCAAATTTTGTATTAGTTTAATATGTCAGTAAGCTATCTTGGTGAATTATGAATTAAGGTCCCCATTGCTCACGTGTGGGAAGAGATAAAACCTAGCATAGGTAACTTAGAAGTCAGCTTTAGGACTGAAGAAAGGAAATTCTTCTGCAGATTTGCCTCTCTGGAATGAAGAAGGATAAGAAATGACAAAAGTTGTGGAAATAGAGCAAGAATGTGCCCACGGGAAGAAACACGCAAACTTCTCTTGGCTGCATTAACTCCCACTGGACATAGCTCCGTACATTAACTTAAATAAAAAATGTCTAATGGGGCCAAGATGGATTAAAGATGGATTTGATTAGTGTATGTTGTATGCATGTATTGAAACATCACACTGAACCCCAGCACTTGGGAGGCTGTAAACAGGAGGATCACTATGAGTCCGATCTAGTAGTGAGACCTGAACACCCTGTAACCCTGTCTTAAATACAAAAAAAAAAAAAAAAAAAAAAAAATCAATATATGTTACTAAAATATAAAACAAACTACAAACTAAAAAAAGTCTGTCTCTCTCTCTCTCTCTACTATCTACTATCTATCTATCTATCTATCTATATCTATAAAACAAAATAAAATACCAAACAATAATCCTGGTTGCTGTAGACAGTGGAGCTTATGGCTCAGGCACCGCCCATCTGAATCTGGGCCCACTACAAGGAGCTGAGATGTCAGAGAGAAGAAAGAATTTGCCTTGTAGGTTTTCCTGAGCCCATCAGAGGTGGCCAAGATGCTGAGCTTGCTGTCCTGTAGTTCATTCTTTCTGGGACTGGGCCTGAGATCAGGCAGAGGACTTCTGCTTGATCTCTGGTCATCAGCAACAAGAAAGTCTCTAAGAAGATCATTGTTTTTAGAGGTTTTTTTGTTTGTTTGTTTGTTTTTGTTTTTGTTTTTGTTGTATTTTAGGAAAGGGTCTACAGGGTGTTCAGGGTCTCACTACTAGATCTGACTCATAGAGAGCTGCCTGTTTACAGCCTCCCAAGAGCAGGGATTACAGGTATGCGTCACCACGCCCAGTCTCATTTGCCATCTCAGCTTGCCCTGGGGGTGGGACTGGCATGGCAGGCAGGCCCGGAGATTGAACCTTTCACCCCTGAGCCTGCTTGCAGGCCCTTTAATCTGCTGAGCTATTTGGCCAGCAGAAGATCATTATTGGTGACCCCAGGAATCCAATAATTAGGAGGCAAAACTTCTAGACACAAGAAGACCAGCCCTCTTGCTACCCAAGGCAGGCCTTGGCTTAGAGAGCCCAAAGCCTAAACATTAAAAATGTGACCTTACGGTGGGTCTGA
The DNA here is from genome assembly GCF_000260255.1 of Octodon degus. NCBI lineage: Eukaryota > Metazoa > Chordata > Mammalia > Rodentia > Octodontidae > Octodon > Octodon degus. The sequence continues at coordinate 5,558,346 of NW_004524695.1, read as the reverse complement.
ATCTCCTGGAAGTGCAAAGCAGTTGCAGTGTCCCTTACTGCCCTCTGCATGTGGATTCATCCAGGAGCTGATGACCAGCAAGGCTGCAACATTGGCTGTGCCAGACCAACCTTTCCTTTGATTTTCTGGGACCACTCCCATATCCACACAGGCAGCAGGGAACTCAGGGTAGCAGGCTCAGAGCCTGCAGGCCTGGCTTTCCAAGCTGGTCCAAGCAGAAAACATACATCCTTTGGTAAGATTTAATTGATGTGCATCTGAAATAGTTACTGTGACTTTAGCTACAGTTTAATTTACTTTGTGTGTGTGCATGCGTGTGTGTGTGTGTGTGTTGTGGGACAGATGTTTCCTTGTACTTTCTTAAAATGTTGCTCCCCCAATTTGTCCACATCCAATTCCATCCCAGGTTCCACAACTTCCTACCTTCCAGGCTCTGAGGCAGCCCCAGCTTTGCCTCATGTGCACTATAATGTAAAGGTGTTTACTGAAAAGTACCACCAGGAGCACATGAGCAGTGTTTCTGAAATACTAGCGTGTCTTTTAGGTCTCCATGCGGTGCATCAGTCAGTGCCCAATGCAGGATGTTATAGGTATTCATGCAGCGTACTCAAAGTAAATATGTGGTATATATGCAGGGCAAATGTGGGCTGTGGGCAGGGGCTAAAATCCTAGGCTCTGGTTCTACATTTCCTGGGCTTGCAGCTTAGCCCTATGTGTCCTGTCTGTTTGCCTTTGCCACTTGAGATATAGTGGTGCCACTGAGAAGCTGAATTTTAAATTTCATTTCTTTTTAATTAGTTTAAATTAAAGTAGCTATCTGTGAATAGTGGTGTCCTTGGAGGAGCAGAGAGTACAGGGCATTACTAGGGACCTTCCTGTTGTTGGTAAGCTAATAGGAATCCCAGCAGACTTACATCTCATGAGTCTTGGGAAGCAGACTCACTTGACATTTCAGGAAGGAGACGGGAAGTAATCATCAGGAGGAATCTAGGAGAGAGGCAGGGATGGGGAGGGATGCTAAGCACTGGCCTTTGGGAGTGCCTGGAGCAGGGGTCTGAGAGAGGGGAGGGAGTCAGAAGGGTGCAGATTCGGGGAGGTGTGCAGGCCGCTGGCAGCAAGTCCAGTGTATTTCCAGCTGAGGGATTCCATTTTCTCTGCAGAGTGGAAAGTGAGATCATTTTTGCAAGGGAGGGAAGCTAGAGGTTTCAAGAGAGTTGAGAAGATTGAAAACAGCTTTATGGAAAAGATAGGAAACTGACAAGGGAAATATATGGTCTGTTGAGCAATTCTTATTTTTTAGGTGAGGAAACAGAGACATGGGGGTCATGCAAGTCGCTCAGTGTCTCTTAGTGTCAAAAGACAGAGGGGCCTTGAACCTGTTTGTTTTGTACCTGGTGACGTATTCTACCTTTCTTTCCTATGACCCTACAACTATAAAAAGCTTTGTTTCTTCCAGTAAATTTCTGGTGTGCAGCATGCATTCGTTGTTCAATTCATCCTTATTTTGCCTAGCACAGTTCCATGCCTACAGGAGAACCAGTAAATATTTGTTGAGCAAGCGAATGGATGGAGGTGGCAAGGGAGATGCCTGGGACAGAGGCAGGTGCAGCTCTTCCTCCTACACAGGTTCGTCCCTCACTCACACCTACAACTGACCTCATTTCTGCTTCACATTTTGGGCTTCAATCTTGTTGGAATCTCTCCTGTTATAAGGGTAAATTGAAGAGGAATTTTTAAAAAATCAAGTGAAGCTATGCAGTGTGCAAAAGAAAGGATAGGTTTGAATGTTTTTCTTTTTCAAATTTAATTATACTTAAAAAAAATTGTTTGCATTCCAGATGGGGCCGGCAAGCTGACAATTAGGAGGAGGCCCCCTTTTCACCAACAGAGGTGACATCATGGAGTTCATGCCCTTATCTTTCATTCTCAAGGAAATAAACAAACATAGGGATTGGCCAGAGCCTGACCTTGGGGATGACTAAGGTCCCGTGGAGTTAAATTCTAACTAAGATTTCCCCTCTGGGACTCAAATTCTATCATTTTGTGCTATATTTACCAATGATGTTACCCTTTATCTCAGCAAATATTTAATTTGTGGAGAGAAAACATGTTCTGAATGCATCACATTTCAGTTTGCATCTTTCCCGAAGATTGCTACAAGTGGTAAAAAATGAAGCTTCTAGGATCCTATTCATAGAATGCAAACAAAGCCCAATACCAAGCTATAGGGAATTCCAAGGAGGAAGGCAGTGTGCAGTGCAGAGGCTGAGAGGCAGCTGCCAAATGCTCTGAGGAGGCTCTAGTCAGGTGGTGGCTCTTCCTTAGTGTTGCTTCTGTCTAGCCTTCAAATTGAATGGCTTGAGAACTTGGCACCTAACAGTGGGGCACATGCACCTTACCCTTAAAAATATAGGAAGATCCCCTTTTTGTGTCAGTTCTCTCTCTCTTCTGTTCAATTAAACTTACTACTGACAAAGAAGAAATGTAAGGATCATGATTTATTCTGTGCTATGTCTGAACGTCTGAATTGAAATACTTTGAGAAAATAAACTATTTCTTGACACTAACGGTATTGAGATGACTGAAACAGATTACCCCAAAAAACTGAAATAGGGCTATTTAACTGAGATATTTTATTGATAAACATCCTTAAAAATGAATTATTTGAATTGCAAGCTGAAATCTGATTATAGAACTGGTTTCCCTTGATTTCCCAAGTGACTTCACGAATGATTTGGGCTGACTGCATTTCCCAAATCCAAGGAAAATAAATTTTATTCAGGTGTTGAGCTTGGCTAATCATGTTACATTAGAAACAAAACAGAATATTTGTGTTGTGGAAAATCTCACCAGTCTCTGCAGAAAAGGTTCTGCGTGCTTCTCCATTCTTGTCACAGTGCCTGTGTTCAGCTTCTGAACATGGGTTTCCCACTTTTGAATCTCCAGCATTTCCGTGTTTGTCGACACTGCGCATGATTAAAATGATATTTTCATATTTCAGTGTGGTTGGAGCTCTTTAAAGCAGAGGGTTGTAAGTGCAAAAAAGAGATCTGCAGTTCCCTAATGGCTTATTACCATCTCATTTGCAATTCAGATCAGCTCTAAATTGACTGAAATTTTTAAACACATAGCAGGCAGTTTAAACTAATGATTGTCTGGAGGTTCACCACTGGCATGAACTGAGCTGCTGTTCAAAACAAATTGCAAATAATTCCTCCCTTAGAGTCAAAATGTCACTTTTAAAACTCCATGTTATTGCTAGATTTTTGTCAGCTACATACAAAAAAAAAATCTGCTTTATCCTGCGTGTTCTACCTTTGAAAGGACTGAATGACACCACTTTCCTATTAAAAAGAAATAACACAACAACACGTATCGATATATATGGATCTACATCAGTTTCACTAGGAATCTGCCCCCTCCCCCTCCCTCCTTTCGCAAATCCTAATTGTAAAGTAAAACACCCTAGGGGCAGTGGTAGGCCCACGTTGCTTAGCAACCCTCAGCAGGTAGCGGGGATGCAGCTGCAGCTGTCCTGGTTCTTTCCTAAGAACCTTCTTATTACTGTTTGTGTTAATCTTTAACCAGGCTTTTAAACCATAGTCTTTCTCCCGGGTTTCTTGTTGTTAGATTGCAGGGGCCTACTCAAATGTTGTCCCAGAGGTAATAGTATTAAGGGTGGCTATTGAATGTTTGAAGAGTGATAAGTGCTGAGAGGGATTAGAATTGCATGTTTCAACTAACCTTATTTTGCATTCTTAAAAAATATCCTGAAAATTGTACCCTAATAGAAATAATGGCTGGTGTTGACATACAGTTCTAAACCTGCTTTTTTTTTTTGCTCCCAGCTTGTAAACCCAGTGAGGTTGCAGCCTTCACCATAATTATTTGTTTTAAAAGACTCGCATTCTTACACAAAGCCCATTTAAAGAATCCATTTAGAATTTGCAGATAATAGTTGACTGATTTCAGTTCCTGAGCTTAATTATGGGAGGGTCAGGTGTGGGTAGATATAATCTGTCCTTGCTTTCAAAAAAAAATTTTTTTTTCCCTTTTGAGAGGTTCCTAATAATCCAGAAACTCTGGACTTTAAATTGCCCAACCAAATCCTCAAGCATTGAAAAAAGAGTTACATGGAAAACAAACAAACAAAACTCAGGATATTTCCTTTCAGTAGTGTAGAGATTTCCAGTCCAACGTGAGGTTTGCATGAATTCATGACACTGCCCACAACTGTTATTAACCAATGAGGGTGAGCTCCAGCTCACAACATTTTAAAATAAGGCTATTTGTATCATGCAAAGAAAGGCAAAGTGGAGAAGACAGCTGCCCTCAGGTCTTTTTGCTCAATCCCTTTCTCTCAGTAGATTAAAAAAAGGAAAGTCTTCACAAACAATTCACTCTCCAACTTTTACTCTGTGCCACTCAAAAGGAATTTAGGCCCTTCCCCATCCTACCAGTTGGTTACAGACCTGTCTCCTATTATGCAGCACAATATGCATTTAATAATACTGATTAACTGACTGGAAATTGGAGAAAGTTCAAAGACTATGAAGGAGATAACATTTTCATATTTTCTGAACCTTATGGAAGGAAGGTCATATAATCTTCAAACTTTGGTTTAAAACGATGTACACACATAGAGACTCACATTAGACTCCTGATTTCTGGATCACATTAATTTTTTGCTTTCATTTTGAGGATGTATTCAGGTTTTCTCATCTAAAGTACAAAACATTGATTCCTCCAATAGATACATAACTGAGAGTGCCCCCTACACACTACAGTGTAAGAAAACTGGTTCATTTTTCCCAACTGATACAACCAAATACCAAATGCAGGACATGTATACATATTTCTGTTAAGAAAACCAAAATAGGGCTTTGCTATTCAGTTTTTGGACTGCCATATGAGCAAGCTCTGAATGTCTCATGATGTCAGATAAGCTTCCTTCAGGGCCCACTCCTAGTTTTGTATTTAGAAATTCTCCAAGAAACCTTTTCCACACTAATCAGAAATGATAAACCTTCTCTATACTTTTATTTCTTACTTAACATCCAATCTCAGTTCTTCCATCTTTTCTTAACCTAACATAAATTATTGTGCTACATGAATGATTGCCCAAGATGGTCAGTTAAATTCTGCCCATGTTGGTTACAATTTTGCCTAGGAGAATACCTTTTTAGAATCTTCAAGGCAACGTAAAACTTAGCTCCTTGAGGTAACTGGAAATCTCAGGGGAAAATACCCGTCAATAAAGACATCGTTCAATTTCATCCCATCAATCCAACCTTAGTTTGTCAGATAGCAATTTGTCAAATGTCAGCAGATTTGACAAATACCAGGTTTGGAAAAGGGCAACTAGAAACAGTGTGCTTGTGTCCTGGCTTATGGAGTAATCTTCATGGAGTTTGGTCTTAGACTTGTGTCTGTAGCCCACGAGCTCACACCTTCTATCTGCAGGCATCTGGTTCCTGTTATCTTCAGGTGGCTATCTGGGTCTATCCAAGGCAGGTAGCTCTGTGGACCTCATACCTAACTTTTCCTGTTAAAACATCTCTGTCCTCTCCATTGTGCCCTGGCTCTATGGCTTTAAAACCACCACCATGTGCCAGAACTCCGACTTCAATCCTGAGGGTTGTATCTGCTTGGAGTAAACCACGGTGGCTATACACTTGCCATTGTGGTTCATTCCCTTAGATATGAAACATATATTTTAAATTTTATTTCTGGTCTCATAAATTTCTTTCGTTATTTTTCTTTCTTTTACTTCTGTCTCCAGGTGTAAGTAAAAGACTATTTAGTTTTAATTGCTAGTTACTTAAGTGAGAAAGATTTTGATTCTTAGACTTGTTTACTCTAGAGGTTTTCAACTTATGCATCATTTTGGACATTAATGGGCTGTTGGTCTGACAGTTCTTTGTGACAGGGAGTGTCTTATGCACACACCATCAGATGTTTAGCAGCATCCCAGCCTCTACTCAATAGATTTTAGCAGTATCTTCCTGCAGTTGTGACTTCTCTACAGAATTGCCAATTATCGCCCCAAGGGATACATTGCCCCTATTCGTTTAGTCCTTTAACCTGTAGGGCAGACATTGCTTCAGAGCTTCTCAAAGCAGCATAACCCAGGAGACAGCCAGAGAAGCATATCCAATCCCAGGATCCACCCCCAAAACAATGAAAAAGAGTCTATGATTTGACAAGATGGCAGGGTGACTTCAAATGGCCTTTGGTATCCTATATAAGAAATGCTGGTTTCGGGCATCCTCACGGGCTGTAGTCTGGATGTATTTATTTCTTATTCCAAGAGAGCACAATTCCAAGGCTTGAAGTGCAATTATCGTAGACTTCTTAGTCCGCAAATTGACATATCCACTGGCAAAATATATCTGCAGCAAGGTTAATTGAAAGAGATTGACAAATCAAAAATAAATTCCTCCTCTCAGTTATGGTAATTTTTTGGTTTGTTCCCATTTGGGCTCATCCACATTAAGAATAGTGTGGAAATAGTTCAGCATTTCTTACGCTGATTCGTAAACAACATGAGCGATAGTACTGTAACTTAGCAGGTGTTTATGATGTAAGTCTGTTAAGTATATGTCTCAGAGCAACATTTTGAGACACTAATGACATTGGACAGATGCAGAAACTAAGAGAAATAAAATGTCTTTGCCCTGAACATGCATTTCTGCTTAGTGAAATACCCAGCATCCTGTGCTGGCCACCCACTGTTCTGCATCTCTCCTAAGGAGGGAATAAACAATAATGAACGTACTCCTTACGATAATTGCTGTCTGTCCAAAAGACACACATACAGTTCTCAACCCCAGGCATGAGCAGGGGAAGAAATCATTAGTTTTTTCTTTAAAGGTTTCTTTTGTTCTGTCTTAGGCAGCGGTCTCATTATGCCTTGAGACTGTCGGAGTACTGCCAACACCTTAAGGCGAGGACACCAGGTTCACCTACCTCCATCCTTTGCCCCAGAAGGTTTGAGTTCAGTAACAGCTAAGCCATGCTCTCTGTTGTAAGAAGTGTTCTTGGCAAGGATGGTTTTTGCGATTTGCCCACTGACTGTGCAGTGTGTATACTCTGAACTCTGATGAGCTAGCATAAGGATCTGACGAGAAGACTCAAACTGTGAAATAAAATAAATACGGCATTTCCATGATTTAATTGGAAACTAATCCTTCTGCGATTCTTTTCCTTCATCAGAGAAACCCTCTGCCTCTGCTTCAGAACCACTCTTGGCTGAATCTCTTCTCGTGTATCATCCACCTATTTTTTATTCAACCTATATTCCATCAAATGGTATCCCCAGCTTCCTTTCATCACCATGGTGACACCATGTGTTAATGCCTTTATTAAAAATTTATCTTAAATAGATCTTCTAGGAACTAGTCTTTTAGGCAATGCAATTTTTTCAGTTTCAAATTCAACATAATACCAAGATACCAGAAATTTGTGTGCAAACATTATTCCACTATTACTATAAAGGGAAATAAAAGAAAATGTTTAAAATTAGCTACTATTTCTGCTAGCTGCTTTTGCATGGAAAAAGTGATTTTGTATGCATTCCATTCTTATGTTCAAGTATAGTAAGCACACAATCTTTATTTAGATTTGGATTATCTCATATGAACACCTATGATTGACATTTTGTGTGTGTGTGTGTGTGTGTGTGTGTGTGTTTAGTACAGGGTCTTTCGGGTCTATAGGGTCTCACTACACAGATAGAACTCATAGTGATTCTCCTGTTTTCAGCCTCCCAAGAGCTGGGATTACAGGTGCATGCCACCACGCCTAGTCTCAATTGCCTCTCAGTGTGTCCCTGGGGTGGGGTTGGCAAGGCACATTGGGGATCGAACCCCACATTCTGAGCTCTGCTGAAGCAGGTGCTTTAGTCCACTGAGCTATCAGGTCGGCCCTTATAATTGACAGATTTTAAACCTTTACACTCAATGTTGCCTTCCCAGTAATATATCCTATGAAAAAAATATCAGAAATGCTAATGAAGATTAAGATGAATATGACTGTCCTCATATTATCATAAAAATTTAAAGATCACATGCTTGCTCAGCAATGGGGGAAGGGTCAATGATGCGGTGAGAGGAGTGTTGAGAAGTTGCACTTCTTAGGAATGATATAGAAAACATTTTTAGTTATAGGGAAAGGGTAATATGTTCATTAAAAGGATACAAAAGTTACACATAACGTATCTTTATATTTTTGTATAAATAAAACTAGTTAACATCATTAGTTTACGTCACTAGTTATACTTGTCTATAAAATTGAAAAGGGTTAAATATTAATAATTACTGTCTCTGGTTTGTAAAATCATGAGAAATTTTAATGGTTTTAAAATTTTCTATTTTCTATAGTTTTGTGAGTGAGCATAAAATGTTCTTGAAATCAGAAAAAAAATGGATATTTAAATATAAAATTTACTTAATTCTCTCTGGATTGTTGTAATATAATTAAGAGGTTCCTGGATTTGCATATCTCTCTTGTCAGTAAAAATTTATTGTTATAGAAACTACTCTGAGCCTGGTAGTGTTGTTTTAAAAGGGATTTAAACAATTATTCTAGATGGAGGATAGTCTATTGTCTTCACCATGGTAATGAAAAATGAGATATAAAATGATAGGCACAAAATCAGGGGACATTGTCCTGATTGTGTATAAATTAAATAGCTAATTTTCAATAAGGTCAAACTGGAGTCTGCAGATGGGCTTGACAAAAGAAAAAATTGTAGGGATATTTTTTCATTATACTTAAACAAAAAAGTACTTAATGTAAAATGTAAGAAGAAGATGGTTTCATCTAAGGAAAGGATTGATGGTTATTTAAGGGGGAGAAATACTGAAAGTGTAGTGCTATGATAATAAGAAAAAGACAAATAATTTTGATTGTAAGAAACTATAGATTCTAGATGTAGCTCTGTCATTACCCAAACTTGGACAATCACTTAATCTGCCTTCATCTTGGTTTCTTTGTAAATAATTTAGAAGGATTTGGATAAATGCTAAGCAAAATACCTTTCAGTTTACAGAGTCTGAGGTTTTCCTACCCTTTCGCATCTCCTTGTAGCACATATGAAACTCTGTGGGTTTACAGTACTAATCCCAGGATGAGGTCCTGTCTGGTCATCCAGCTGGGTGGCATCTGAGGCAGCAATGAAGATTTCCGGTGGCCCTCTACTGAGTTATTATTCTTCCCACAAAGATGAGACTAAGCAGCATCAAAAGTGATTTAAAGCCCATGAAATCTCTTCTTCACTCCCAACAAGCAGTGCCTTTTCATTTGAAACTCCATTTCCACAAGTGTGTTTCATCTTTCATAAAGTGCTGGTATAAATTTGCGATGATCACCCCAAAGTGGTCAGAATGGCCATTGTGTGGTATGAATCCCAGTGCCTGCTAACTATGCCTAATCTGCTCTTGTGTATATAAGTGCATTTACTGAAAGACACTTGAGTCATAAGCACACATAAATGTCTTCATTTTAAAAACAGCTTCATTGAAGGATAATTGCCGTATAAGATTCACATATTTCAAGTATATAATTTGGTAAATTTTAATATATGTGTGTCTACATAAACCAGCCCCCAAGTTTCCTTAATTTTTTTTTGCAAACTTATATATGATATATAGTGTGAATCTAGGGGTTTTTGTGTTTGCATGTGGCTATCCAATCATTCCAACACTGTTAGTTTATTAGTTGACAAACTGTTAAAGCTTTATCATAAGTTAATTGTCCACAAATGCATGGAGCTATTTCTGCAATCTATCTATCTATCATCTATCTATCTATCTATCTATCTATCTATCTATCTATCTATCTATCTATCTATCTATCTATCTATCTTAGTACAAGGTCTCATTATACAGATCTGATTCACAGTGATCCTCCTGTTTTCAGCTTCCCAAGCGCTGGGATTACAGATGCGCTCCACCACATCCCGTCTCAATCTCCCTCTCAGCATGCCCCAGAGGCAGGGCAGGCGCAGCATGCAGGGGATTGAACCCCGGTCCTTGAGTCTGCCTAAGCAGGTGCTTTAGTCCCCGAGCTATCTGGCCAGCCCTGAAATCACTATCTTAATCAAAATGTTTTTTCTTCATGCCAATAGCACATTGCTGTAGTTTTGTAATAAATCTTAGAATCAGTTTAAGTATTTCAAATTTATTCTTCTCCCCAAGGTAGTTTTGGTTATTTTAAGGCTTTTGAATGTTCACATGAATCTTAGAATCAATTTATCAAGTTTAAGGCAAAAGCCCACTAAGATCATCAGGGATTATGCTGAATATCTAGATCAATCTGGAAAGAATTGCCATTGCGTGTGTGTGTGTGTGTGTGTGTGTGTGTGTGTGTGAATTGTCATCTTAATGATATTGAACCTTCTGATCCCTCAACACAGCGCATCTCTCCGTTCACTTGAGTCTTCTTTAATTTATCTCTGCAGAGTTTTGCATTTTTTGGTATACATAAGAATTGCAAAGAAAAGCAAGAAATTAATTTTGGGCTGTGGTGATTAACTTGCTTTTGTGATCCTGTATGAGTATGTATATATGTTAAAATTTAGCAAATTGTACACTTATATGTGAAACTTGTAAAATATACAAAGAGTATACATTAGCAAAGCTCTTTCTAAACAGTAAGGCATTGCTGTATGTTTATTACTGTGAAATCTGTGTGTTTATTGAGTGTGAATTGGTAACTACACTGATACATATTACATCAGCTTCAGATAAAATGTTTCATATTTTGGTACTTGTAAGATGGCTTTGCTTTTTTAAAATTTAACTGTATTTATAAATTAAATACAATTAATTTTTAAGTATTGCTTTTGGACTTGATGACCTTACTAAATTCAATTTCTAGTTCTAATAGTTTTGGGGAGCAAATTTCATGGGCTATTCTCCCCCAAACAATCATGACATTATGAATAATGATAGCTTAGACTTTTCTTTCCCAATTAGGAAGCCTTTTATTTCTGTTTTCTTGTCCTATTACACTGGCTTGAAGCAACAGCAAAATGATATATGGATAAGGTGAAAGCTGACCCCTTTCCCTTGCTTCTGGCCTGGGTACCACAAGGGCTTGCTCAGCCACAATGGTCATAAGCTCCCAGCACCCTGGCCTCATCTGCGCATCTGTAGCCGGCTGTGGCTCATCTATACGCACTCCATTTTCTCCCATGGTCGTCTGCACAGGCACTGCACATCTGCAGTGTACACCACCTTAGAAAAGGGCAGGGTCCTTCTATGATCTCATCCAGCATCTTGATTTCACCAATCACTTGGAGAGACTGTTTCATTTGTTGGTCTGTTTTCCCTGCTTGCCTTACTCGTGTGGACCAGTTCTGGCTCAGGCCATCTGGGAGCTTCTCTGCCACACAGTGGACTGCAAGCACAGCTTTGCAAGGCCTCAGTTCAGTCTTGAGGAAAGCAGCCCCTTCCATATTTCTTCAGCTTTGAGTAGTGGTCCTCAAACTTAAGGGTTTTGTGTTTTTTTCCAGAACCAGGGATTGAACTCAGGCTCTTGCGCTTGCCAGGGGAGTGCTTATTTTACTGAGTTATCTCCTTGGCTCCTTAAACTTAAGTTTTCATTAGTATTTGTTTTACATTTTTGGCATTCCTCTTCATCACAGCTATTCTTCATGCCAAAATTTCTCTCTGTTCAAATTACTATTTCTATTTCTTCATTAGACTTCCATACTCCTACATTCCTTTTTTTACAGTTTCAAAACTGATTAATAGGACAGTTTCAATGATTAATACATTGTACATTGTTATCTTCTTAATGGTTATCCATAGTACAAGAAGCAGACAGGATATCCTGTCCAAACACTATGAGTACAAATCTTGCTTCTCATGGAGTTAGGTGAAATCAGCTGTATATTCATCCTAACTATTCTGTATATAAAAATATACAATGGTCTTTCCTTTGTATCCTTTTTTTTTTGTTTAGTCCTGTCAGAGATGGGTATTCCATTGGCATCAAAATACTACAGGTGCATGAATTCAGCAAAACAATCCAACACAGTACAGCAGTTCACAATAGTAGTGGGTTATCTGCAGAAGTTGTTGACTTGAGCCTTTCACAGTTCAGCATATTAATATGGCTTTACTTTATATACCTCGTTTTTATACTTTTCTGCTGTATGGTTAAGACCAAGATAAAGCAAGACAAACATAATAAGAAATGTAAGTTTTGTATCTGACAAAATCAGTCAAGTACCCTCGGGATTTATCTGGTAATCCTGTACCACAGTTTGTAGATCCTTTGTCAGTGTCAGCCATGTGGATGAGTTGTAGCCATTGCTTGACCAATTTGCTCTCTGTGAAAGCCTGAGAGAATGTGACTCTCCTTAGGCACACTATACATCATTGATCACATTCCTCTGTGGCTCCATAATCTCCTTTATCAGAAAATTTGGGACACAACTGAGTTACATGATGTTACAGTATAGGTTCTCCTACATCCTGAGTCTTCACAGAACTTGAAAGGCTAGGGCCAAAATGTTGGCTGACCTTGCAGCCCTTCCTTTTCTCTAATTTTTGATCAGCAAACTTATCAAAGTTCTGTTGTTAACCCTCCAGAACAGAAGCTTATTATTACCCCACAACATATGCAGTTTGATTTACCCTAACTGTCTGTCTAATTATCAAACATCTAAGGCATAACATGGAACAGGTATTTTTCATCAAGTAATGATATGTTAAACTTTAAGTCCTTGCAGAATATGAAGAAAAAATAATTTAAAAAAATAGGAATAAACACTTACATATTTTTACACAGAAATTTAGAAATCTAACCATATACTGCATTGTAGAAGGACAGTCCACTGTCATTTTTTTCCTGTGACTTTTTTTATTTATTACCCTTTATTAAAAAAAAAGCTTTTACTTAGGAGATAGTATGGTAATAATTGTTATGTCATGACAAGAAGTATGTATTTGGAAGACCAAAATGACAAACATTCCAAGTGTGACCTGTCTATTACACATTGCTCTCTTCATTGCAGTTGCTTTGCTCACGGGTATCAGCATGTACAGTTAGTCAGGGTGAGAAGCTTACCAATTAACTGCTAGTTTCAAAAACCTGCTGATGTTTCTCAGGATGATTGCATTACCTATCTTGTGCATATAAATGTATGGCTTTGCCCCTGTCATGTTTCCCAGCTTTTCTCTTTGCCCTCTTCTCGTCCAATTCTCAAGTTTTCTCTTTCCTTTCAATTGTGTTATACCTTTCTATTTGTATTTTTTCTTTTGTGTTCTTATACTAAGGAGACTGTATGATATTGACACATGTGGGTCTGGTTTATTTCACTTATATCTTCAAGTGGCATCCATTTAAGTATGAAGGCTTCAAGTTCATCATTCTTTATAGCTGAGTAATACTCCATTGTGTAAAAATACCACATCTGTTTCAAGTATTTCTCATGTGACAGGCATCTTGATTGTTTCCAAAATTTGGCTATCACAGATTGTGCTGCTATAAACATAGGTACACATATAACACTATGATATGACATTTTCAGTTCCTCCAGGAAAATTTCCAGTAGGGGAACAGCTGGCTTGAATGGAATTTCCAATTCTAGTTTTTTAAGGAGTCTCCACACTGATTTCTATAATGGTTGCACCAGCCTACATTCCCACCAGCAGTGAGGAGGGTTCCTTATTCGCCACAGCTTAACATTTGTTGTTTGTTGATTTCTTTATCATGGCCATTCTTTCTAGAGTGAGATGATATCTCAGTGTTGTTTTAATTTGCATTTCACAGATGGCTAGTTATGTGGAGCATTTTTTCATACATTTATTTGCTTCTTTAATTTTCATCCTCTGAGAAGTGTGTGCTCATCTTGGATGCCCATTTCTGGATTGGGTCTTTACATTTAGGGCTCCTAATGTTTTTTAGTTCTTTATAAATTCTAGAGAGCAGACTTCGTCTGAGCATATATTAATTATAATTTTTTCCAAATTTGTGGATTGTCTTTTCACTTTGTTAGTAATTTCTTTTGATGTGCAAAAACTTCTCAGTAAGAGCAGGTCCCAGTGGTTATTCTTTCAAGTATTACCCGTGCGATTTGACTTTTGTTCATGAACTCTTTGCTACCCCTATGTCTTCAAGAGTTCCTTCTACTTTCTCCTCTAGGAGATTCAATGTTTCTGTTTTAAGGTTTAGATCTTTAATCCATTTAGACTTTAGCTTAATGCATGGTGATAGACATGGGTCAAGTTTTAGTTTCTGGCATGTAGAGAGCCAGCTTTTCCAGCACCATTTGTTAAAGAGGCTATCTTTCTTTCAGTAAACATTTTTGGCCCTTTTGTTGAAGATCAGGTGGCTGAGTGTGTTCGGCATCTTCTAATCTATTCCATTGATCATCTGGTCTATTTTGTTTCCAATATCATGTTGATTTTGTCACAGTAGCTTTGTAGTATAATTTCAAGTCAGGAATTGTAATGCCTCCTGCCTTCTCTTTGTTGCCCAGGATTGCCTTCGCTATTCTAAGTCTTTTCTGGTTCCAGAAAAATTTGAGGAACAGTTTCTCAAGGTCTGTGAGGTATGTTGGTGGTAGTTCAATAGGGATTGCATTAAATCTGTCCAACAATTTTGGGAGTATGGCCATTTTCACGATGTTGGTTCTTTCTATCCAGGAGCATGGAATACTTTTCCATTTTCTGAAATCCTCTATGATCTCTTTTTTAGGAGTATTGTAATTTTCCTTGAAAAGACCATTGACTTCTTTAGTTAGAGTAATTCCAAGGTATTTCATTTTCCATGGTTCCATTGTAAAAGGTATTGTTTCTCTAATTTCCCTCTCAGTGTGTTTGTTATCTGTGTAGAGGAATGCTATTGACTTTTAAGTATTGACTTTGTGTAGTGCTATGCTACTGAGTTTGTGTGTCAATTCTAGTAGCTTCTTGGTGGAGGTTTTTGGGTCTTCCAAGTGAAGTATCTTGTCATCTGCAAATAATAATAATTTAACTTCTTCTTTATCTATTCTTATTCCTTTTATTTCTCCCTCTTGTCTAACTGCTCTAGCTAATGATTCCAGAACTATATTGAATAGGAGTGGTGGTAGAGGACATCCTTGTCCTGTACTAGATCTGAGAGTAAAAGATTTGTTGTTTTCCCATTTAGAATTATATTAGCCTTTGGTTTGTCATAGATAACTTTTATCAAATTGAAGTAGAGGCCTTCTATTCCAATTTTCTGTAGGACTTTGAACATGAATGAGTGTTGGACTTTGTCAAAAGCCTTTCTGCATTAACTGAGATGATCATGCAACTTTTAGATTTCACTCTATTGATATAGTGTATTACATTTATAGATTTTCGAATATTGAACCATCCTTGCATCCCTGGGATGAATCCTACCTGGTCATGGTGTATGATCTCCTTGATGATTTGCTATATTCTATTTGCTAGGATTTTACTGAGGATTTTGCATCTATGTACATGAGGGACATTGTCCTTTTTTTTTCTTGTGTCTTCCCCTGGTTTTGGTATCCGTATAATACTTGCCTCCGGGAATGATTTTGGGAGAACTATTTCCTTTTCAATTTCATTGAAGAGTTTGAGGAGTGTAGGGATTATATCTTCTGTAAATTTCTTGTAGATTTCAGCTGTGAATCCATCTGGACCTGGACTTTTCTTTGCCAGTAGGTTTTTAAATACATCTCGTATTTCATTGGCTGTTATTGGGCTATTGAGAGTGGTTATATCTTCTCGATTCAGTTGTGGTGATTTGTACCTTTCTAGGAATCTGTCCATTTCTTCTGTGTCTTCTATTCTGTGAGAGTAAAGATTCTCAAAGTAACTATTGATAATCTTCTGAATTTCCACTGAGTCTGTGGTAATTACACCCTTTTCATTCCTTATTGCTTGTATTTGAATTTTTTCTTTCCTCTTTTTGA
>NW_004524695.1:5540260-5542324 GCF_000260255.1 Octodon degus | reverse complement strand
CTTGTATTTGAATTTTTTCTTTCCTCTTTTTGATGAGGTTAGCTAGGGGCTTATTGATTTTATTTAATCTTTCAAAAAAACAGCTATTTGATTCAATTTTTTGAACTGTTCTTTTGTTTCAATTCAACTAATTTCTGCTCTAATCTTTATGATTTCTTCCCATCTTTGGGCTCTGGGTATGGTTTGCTCTTCCTTTTCTAGTTGTTAGAGATGCATCATTAGGGTGTTCATTTCTTCTGTTCTGTTTTCCTAATGTGTGAGTTCACAGCTATGAATTTTCCTCTGAGAACTGCTTTCATTGTATCCCATAAATTACGATAAATTGTGCTTGAATTTTCATTGAATTGTAGATATTGTTGAATTTCTTGCTTAATTTCATCTGGGACCCATGGATTGCTGAGTATGTTGTTGTTAGTTTCCAAGAATTTAGGGCGTTTTTCTGGTTGCTTTCATGATTATTTCCAGTTTCATTGCACTGTGGTCAGATAATATGTGTGAGATAATTTCTGTTTTCTTGCATATACTTAAGCATGACCTATGGACTAGTATGTGGTCTATTTTACAAAATCACCTATGTGCAGCTAAAAAAATGTCTATTCAGCTGTCGTTGGGTGGAACACTCTGTATATGTCCAAAAAGTCCATTTGTTCAAAACTCTGGTTCAGTTCTGTTACTTCTTTGCTAATTTTTTGTCTGGTTGGCCTATCTTTTTGTGATAATGAGGTGTTAATGTCTCCAGTGGAGACTGTAGTGTTGGATATTAGATTGTTCATGTCCATTAAGATTTGTCTTATATAGTTGGGTGCTCCCGTGTTTGGTGCATACATATTTATGAGTGTTACCTCTTCCTCTTGAATTTTTCCCCTACCTATATATAGTGGCCTTCTTTATTTCATTTGATTATTCTTGGTTTGAAGTTGAGACTGTCTGAGAACAGAATTGCTACCCCTGCTTTTTTTCTGAGGTGCTGAGGGATGTAGTATTGTTTTCCATCTTTTGACTTTCAGCCTATGTATTTCTTTATGAGTTAAATGTGTTTCTTGTATGCAACATATTGTTGGATTTTGTTTCCTAATCCAATGTGCCAGTCTATTTTTCTTAATTGGTGAATTGAGTCCATTTACATTGATGGTTAGAATTGAGATGTATTGACTTACGATTGACATGTTATTTACCTGTTGTTGTTTACTCCTTTTTCTCCTGTGTTGAATTGTTTGCCCTATTTAGTGGATTCCTTTTGTTCTCATTCATGGAGTTCTGATCATCTTTGTCTCTCTCTAGAACATCTTTCAGTAGTCTATGTAGGGTTGGCTTTGTCATCATGTAATTCTCTAGTTGTTTTTGTCATGGAAGTATTTCACTTCTCCATCAAACTTGAAAGAGAATTTTGCAGGATATAGTAGTCTGGGCTGGAATTTTTTTCATAGCTGACTTGAAGTACTCTGCTCCATGCTCTTCTTGCCTTCATGGTTTGTGAAGAGAAGTTGGCTGTAATTCTGATGGGTTTTCCTTTGAATGTGATCTGCTTCTTTTTTCTAGTGGCTTTCAGTATATTATTCTTGTGCTGGATTTCTGGGATCTTGACTATTATATGTCTCAGTGTGTTTTCAATTGGGTTGAGGTTACTTGGAGTTCTGTATGCTTCAGTTACCTGAATGTCAGATTGTTTTCTCATATTTGGGAAGTTTTCTGCTATTACTTCTGCTCATATTCTTTTTATATCATTTGTATAGTCTCCTTTCTCACTGATGCCTATTAGTCTCATATTGTTGATCTTTGCATTCTCTTGCAGGTGATGGGTTATTTTTTCCTGCATCCTAGTTGCTTTTAAGAGATCTTTTCCTACCTTTTCACTAGCTGCACAAGCTTCAAGATCTGAAACTCTATCTTCACTTTCACTCAGTTTTTCAGATTTGTGATTGAGATTTCAATTTCCTTATTGCTTTGATCTATATCAAAAAGATATAGATCTCTTTGACTCTGCTTCATGCAATCTATTTCTTTCCTATGTGGCTCACTAAAGGAATCATCATTTTTCTTTTTTTTTAAAATTTTTTTATTTAT
>NW_004524695.1:5530125-5540160 GCF_000260255.1 Octodon degus | reverse complement strand
ATGTGATGCTGGGGGATTGAACCGCGGTCCCTGATGCTTTTGCCAAGCTTGTTCTAAGTAGGTGCTTTAGACCACTGAGCCATCTCTCCAGCCCCAGGAATCATCATTTTTCTAATCTCCTCTCTTTTTTAAAAAAAAATCAATTTCTTCTTAAGAAGCAGTTATTAATTCTTTTACTGCAGAGGTTTTTTTTCAGTTTGGGTTTCCTCCCTATGTTTCTGTAGTTGATTCTTTACCTCAGATGCTATGAACTCAGAGATTTATATTTTTAGTTCAGAAATTAATTCTGCTCTGAGTTCCTTTATACCTTTCTGCTGTTGCTTATTTACTTCCAA
Organism: Octodon degus; assembly: GCF_000260255.1. Lineage (NCBI taxonomy): Eukaryota > Metazoa > Chordata > Mammalia > Rodentia > Octodontidae > Octodon > Octodon degus. The sequence continues at coordinate 5,539,825 of NW_004524695.1, read as the reverse complement.
TTCTATTAATTCAGACATTTCAGCTGAACTAGTGTCCTCTGCACTTGTTCTGGGTGGGCTTGAAGCCTGAGATTGCATTTTGCTCCTTGTCTTTTTCATTTTGTGTAGCACTGACCTCTGACCTTTGGTGTAGAGTTTTGGTGCTGTTATAATCTTAGCACCTAATGAAATTCGGTTGCAGATCTATTTAGTTTGAGTTTATCCATTTCTTCCTGCCTTGGGTCTAGTTCTTGTGTTCAGCTCCTTCCTGCTGCAGCCCTTGGAAGTGAACCTGCTGTGCTCCTCTGGCAGAACCATGAATCTGTGGTGCCCCTCTGTTGTGCTTCTGACCCAGGGGGTGCAGGGGAACACAGAAGCTCTCTCACATACTAGCTTGGCCTGGGTTTTGGCTGGATCTGGGGTTCCTAGAGCATTGCAGAAGTTCTCACTGCCTGGGCAGGCTTGGGGGTGGAGGCTCTGGAGGCCCTCATGTCAGGGGCTGGCCTGGGCTTGATCCGGGGAGATCCAACCAGTGCAGGGGAGTGCAGAAGCTCACCTTCACACTCTCTGGGCCTGAGTTTGGGCTGGTGCTACATTTCTTTTGAACTAAAATTTATTGAGAAGTAATTAGAATATAATAAATTATTCATATGTAAAGTATATAGTTTGATATCTTATGACATATATATGCAAGTGCATATAATATACAATTAACATGACTCATATTTGCTAGCCCCAAATTTCTCCATATCAAATGGTATTTGGGGGGCATCATGTAAAGAAAAGGTGAGTGAGGAAACATTAAGTCAGGGTTCATTGGGATAGGTTTACGTGATTCACAGTGTTATGTTGATTGTGACAGTCATGCTGATTTAAGAAAGAACTCTCAGGTTATCCCCACTGTCTGTACTCTCAGTAGCATCTGGATAGGAAGTATCAGGGGCATATGAACATTTCCTAAGTACTGACCAAGATTGACAATAGAAGAAAAAGAAAGTTTAAAATATATCTCTATCTGGAACTAGGACCTGTGTATGGAAAAATCAGACTAAATTCTATACTACCATGTACAAAGACATGATAAGTTTTCCAAAGCTTCCAGCAAACTTTTGATGTTACTAATAGTACATAGTTTAGTGAAACATTCAATCATTAACAAGCAAAAACAAAGTAAATTTCAATGAAGTATTTGAAGAGAGACTATATTTCTTACCTAGTCTCCATAGAGTTAGCACAAATTTTTGATTAGATGAAGTGACCAATGGGATTGAAGTCAAAATATGTAGGGAAAATGTATCAGGGTATGGGTCAAATAGGTAGTGAACAAAAATCTTATTTTTCTGGAGTATACATTGTTCATGGTGTTTGCCAGAATGTGTACATTAAAATCTGTTGAGATTTATGTTTGCAATTCAGATAAATACTTGTAATTTTTCAGTTTTTCTTAAAGTGAGACCCCTCAATGTGTCATGTCTCACAAAACCTAGAGATTCATGTGCCTCCAAGCATGGTTTTAACTGAACATATTTTATTTTATTTTTTTGTGGTACAGGGGATTAACTCAGGCCCTTGCACTTGCCAGGGAAATGCTTATTCTACTGAGCCATCTCCCTGGCTCAGCTGAACATATTTTAGCACAAGAGTGGCACAGGGCATGGTATTGTTTACATTAGAATCAATGCATGGGGTCTGTAAATCCTAACAATGGTGAGGTTCATAATTGTCTTCATTATAGAAAGTACATAAAAATTGAGTACATATTTTGAATATATATATATATATATATATATATATATATATATGAAAAAGTATACATTAATGTGCCGAAAAATCAAGGACAATGTTATTTAGAATGTCATCTGTCAGCGACGTACAGAGCCCCGTGCTCTCAGCCCCCGCCCCCACCGCTTCTGCCACTCCTGTGCCCCTGCAGGCACGTCGTGCGCTCCTCAACCGTGATGATCCATGGCTTCCAGAGCATCGACCAGAACTTCTCCTTCGGGCCCTGGCAGCAGACTGCGGCCGAGAACCACATCATGAAGTCAGCGGATGTGGAGAAGCTAGCGGATGGATTGCACATGCCATCTCTCCCGGAAATGATGTTTCAAGCCAACGTGTTGAGAATCCAGCATGGTGCAGGCTTTGGGACTGAATTTAATGCTACAGATGCATTAAAACGTGTAAGCAACTGCCAAGGAATGTTTAAAGTAGTTTGTGAAGAATGGCAGGAAAGCAGGACGGAAGGTGAGCAATCTACAGGAGTTGTTAAACCATATGATTGGATCTATACAACAGATTATAAAGGAACGTTACTTGGAGATGCTCTTAAATTAAAAGTTATACCTACAATAGATCATAGAGATACAGAGAAATTGAAAACCAGAGAACAGATTAGATTCTTTGAAGAGGTTCTCCTCTTTGAGGATGAACTTCATGATCATGGAGTTTCAAGTCTGAGTGTGAAAATGAGAGTAAGGCTTTCTAAATTTTTTCTGCTGTTGCGGTTTTTCTTAAGAATTGATGGGGTGGGGCTGGGGAGATGGCTCAGTGGAATAAGCGCTTCCCTGGCAAGCTCAAAGGCCTGAGTTCAACAGCTGGTTCTGCCACAAAAACAACAACAATAATTGATGGGGTGGTTATCAGAATGAATAACAAGGGCTTACCATGAGGCTGACAAGAATTGAATGTTATGAGAATATACTTCACGAGAGAGCAAAATTGCTAATTGAATGCACATCCCACCTCCCTTCTTTATGGAACCTAATGAAATATCACAGTATTTATGAATAAAGGAGGCAGTTTGGGAGAAACTAGTATTTCTGGAAAAAGATGATCCTAACCCTGCAGACTCACAGAAAAGCATACCTGTGGAATAGAATGTGATTCAACATACACTCACTGCAGAATCTGACACTCACTGCAGAGATGGCTATTTGTATTTGTAGGGGAACATTTTCTAGGATGATAATTAATTTCTTTGTGTGAAGATTTTCCGTAGCCTTGAAGGAAGAAAAAAATAAAAGATGGTTGCAGATATGTTCCACTTGACTCCTGTTTGTACTGTGTATCTTCAAATTCATACTCCATGTTTATATTTTCTGGAGTTAAGTTTGTGCTTCTAACTGACCCCAAAGTGGGCCCGCAACAGGAGTGATGTGTGTGCATCTCATGGACAGCAAACAGAATCTGCATCCACCATGAAACACTGTTTCTTACCTGAAAGAGTTGAATTTAAATCCTTGAACCCCAATGCCCCACGACCTGCATAGGATTCCCAATCATGCACATTGGTGCACAGGCTCTTCATTTTGGGCTTTCTGACACCTAGCACACTTCTGGAGAGTTGTGACTTGTCACCCAGGAGATCTCCTGGCTTAATGATCTTCACCCACAAAATTTAAAAAATGTATTTACCTTTAAATTTTAAATTAGCTTGGAAACAAAGAAATGTTTAGATATAGAACCAGAAAAACCTCGTGTTTTGGAGAATGCAAACCCTTGTGTGCATGGCAGCTTATGAGCATGATTAGCCTGGATGTCAGAGCTCTCTTCACGCTGGCCTGGGCAGCGGGCGGCACATGAAGTTTACAGAAGGAAATTTCAGATCCACTTAGTTATTTGGGGATGACCCTTTATACATTTTTATATTTTCAGCTATTCTGGATATTTTTTATAAAGTGGAAAATTATCTAAGTATCAACTAAGAAACTACTTGAAGTAGATTTTTAAAACTATTTTTTTTCAAAAGCAAGAAAGAAAATGCTTTTATGTGGCTTGAAATAATTTACATATTTCCACATGATGGTAAAAACATTAAATAACATTTAATTGAAAGTACTGGCAAAATTGTTTAGTTATTGGCTTGAAGAGAAATTTTAGTGGAAAATATGTTTGGATGTTCATCCTTCCTCAAACTTTAATATATTATTGTGAGCCAAATAGGCAGTGTCTATCTTACTAGCTAAATTTGGTCACAAATAATTTTTGTATTTGTCTGCCTTTTGCATTACCTCCAAGGTAGAAAATCAGGATTTGTTCTTCAATGTGTATTATATATACACTTAATCTTTTTTCTTAGGACTATGTGCAGTGTATGCATATTTTTCAGCTCTCTGTTTTATTTGCCATGCAGATTTAAACAGAATAGAATTCATGCAAATTATAAGAAATAGAAAGTTGTAAGAATGTTCATTCGTTGGAGTTCTGGGCAATGTCATATTATGAGAGAGAGAGAGAATACATATTTTTTAAAAAAATTATTGATTTAGATTTCTTGATAACATAAGTAGTCTTACAATACTTGACAATTCATTGTTAAAAATTGTGGAGGATTAAAAGTTGATTTTTTTTCCTTTTTTAAAAAGATGGTGGGAGATGGGTGGGAAGAGTCTGCTTCTGAAAGTTCCTTTAGCTTATTTTTGTGGGGACTACCAAGAACATGTGTATCTGGCTGTTGATAAGTATGACATATGTATCATTTTATGTTTATTTGTTCCAAATGTCTTTTTGTAAGAGAAAAAGTAAAAAATTACTGATCTGTTAAAAAAATATATCATTTGTCTAGTATTCCACAATTATATTTTCAGGTTTTCATCCCACTTAAACAGCATTAAAATGGGTGGCTTCTGATATATGTAAGGTTAAAGACAAAAGTTAGAGACTCTTTTATTACCCCCAAAATTATTTTACCTTAAGAACTATTCAACACAGCATCATGTAATTCAGTTGTGTCCTAAATTTTCTGATCAAGGAGATTATGGAGTCACAGAGGAAAGTGATTGATGATGTAGAGTGTGCCTAAGGAGTCACATGGAGAGAAAACATTCTCTCAGGCTTTCACAGAGAGAAAATTGGTCAAGCAATGACTGTGACTCATCCACAAGGCTGAAACTGACAAAGGATCTACAAGCTATGGTACAGGGTTTCACAATAAATCCTGAGGGGACTTGATTGACCATGTCAGATACAAAAGTTACATTTCTTGTTATGTTTGTATTGCTTTATCTTGGTCTTAACCATCCAGCAGAAAAGGATAAAAATGAAGTATAAAAAGTAAGGCCATATTAATATCTTGAGCTCTAAAAGGCTCAAGTCAACAACTTCTGACATTGCCAGTCCTATGGATAACCCACGACTGTTATGGACTACTGGACTATATTGGAATATTTTGCTGAATTCAAGAACCTACAATATTTAAATGACAGTGGAATGCTCTTCTCTGACAAAACTAAACAAAAAAAGGGGACACAAGTGAAGGACCATTTTATATCTGTATATTCAAAATAGTTTAGATATATAGCTACTTTCTTGTAATTCAATGAGTATAAAGATTTGTTCTAATAGTGTTTGTGGACAGAATATCATGTCTGCATCTTGTACTATGAATAACCAGTATGAAGACAACAATATGCAGTGTATGAATTATTAAAACTGTCCTACTAATTGGTTTTGAAAGTGTCTCATTGCTATTTGTTTCACAAAATTATTAAAAAAGTATTCAACATAGCCTAAGTCAAGCCATACATATAGTTTATTATATTTTTGTTGCATGATAAATTTGTTTTCTAGCATCTATAATTTGCCTTTATATTTTTATACCTCATGTGTATCTTTTTTCCCATAAGTTTATTGATAAACAAATAGCAATGAGACAGTTTCAAACCAAATTGGTAGGACAGTTTCAATAATTAACACATTGCATACTCTCTTCCTAGTGGTTAATTGCTGTACAAGATGCAGACATGATATCCTATTCCCATATGGATCTTTTTTGCTTAACTAGATGTTTTTTTTCCTCTTCTCTGTTTATTTATCTCTTTTCCCCCCACAATAAGATTGCTCAAATCCATGACAACATCTCTTTGGCTAATGGATCGAGGAAGGGGTTAAAGAATGATTTAGAAAGATTTCCAGAAAGAATAATATGATCCCTCCTTGGAGGAGGATGCAAGATCTGAATCAGATGGGCTGTGGAGCCAGCGGAGGAAATTGTGAGTACGTGCTCTTGATTGAGTATCATTATCCTCCCGTTGTTGAGGAAGATGATTGTTATAATTAGCAACAAATGTCATGGGTGACTATAATTTACCTTTCCTGCAACAACTGATACTTTACCTTTGTCAATGCCTTCCTTTATTTATCTACCATCTGGCTCTGCCCACTCAGCTATAACAGTTAAATGTAGAATAAAATATATGTATATTTTCTTATGGACCATGTATGTCAATATATACGTGCAACAGTAAGCTATTAATTTTTTAAAAGTCATTAAATGACCACTCACTAAAATTTCACTTTTAAAGTTAAGCATCCTATAATAAAAATTAGTATTAAATAATAGGAATGTTAGAGAGATTCTCAGAAATATTTTAGGACTATGTCTTATTAATCTGATTTCTGAATATAGTATAATGGGATGTTATCAACTAGATTATGCATAATACCTTTTAGTACAATTTTAATATCCTTTAGGGTTTATTTGTAGTGTACTTTTTGAAATTTCACATTGAATTTACTATGGAGATTCAATTAAACTATTCAGTTTTGAATGAAATTTATAATATTTTGTAAAGAATTATGTAATTGATTTGCAAAGAATATTTAACTAGCAATTTTTAGGGGGCTATAAGTCACAGCCATGGTTTTTGAATTGCTTTCCTGTTAAATCCGTAGTTCTTTCTTTATTTGGTATCGAGGACTGATCGGGGCTTTACGCATGCTAAGCACTTGGCCAACCACTTAGCTACAACTTCCGGCCCAATGATCTTCTGTTGTGTGGTTCCTCATTCATTGTTCTGGACTTCATGCTATATTTAAATGAAGAAACCCCACTGCATATTTTTAACACAGAAAATTATGCTAATAATCCCAATTAAATTAGAAAAGCTCAAAGTAATAAATAGCTAATATATCCAGTGAAAGCTAGATGTTCCCCCATTAAGGAGGAGTACGAGTAAGATCTTATGATGAAATGTTTCTGAGGTTCATTATTTCCCTAACATTTTTGTTCTATCTTTGATTCTTTTACAAAAAAAAAAAAAAAAAAAAAAAAAAATTAGGGGTTCTTCTGTTGCTTCCCTAACATTTTTGTTCTACAACTGGAATTTCAAGATGGTCTGCACAGGATGTCTCCATGTCTACCTTACATCCTTACCAAATGAATTTGTTCTGTGTGTTCTTACTAAAGTGCTGTTCTAGAGCATCATTCATTCTTATTTAGCTTTTATCCATGTCCTATGACCTGTGCACATTGCTCATTCTTCAGGACTCCTCTGTTGATTTCAATACTGTTGACCAGATCCTGCTCCTCAAAGGGACTGGCTTTTGTGGTGTTGATTCTAAATTGTCCTTTACCATCTGAATGGGTCTTTCTCTCACAGCATCTCTTCTCCATTCTTATCAATGTGCATGTCCCTTAATGTGCAGCGTCAGAGCATCCGCTCTTTCCCTCCTCTTTTGGGAGTATTGAATTGTCGGGGCCTCAGCTATCATTCCTCCTTGAATAAGGCTGGGATAATTAACGCTTTTCCATATTGAGACTTGTCTTGAATCTCCTAGAGTCAAAGAAATGAGAGAGCACTAATAAGATTAAAGAATTATATGAGGGATCCCAAGACTAGTTGTAGAGTTGGAAATATGGAAATAGCTGAAATAATAGAGATGCTGTTAGAAAAATTGGTTTGTATCACTTCATTTTTTTTTCTCGTTTTAAAGTTTTTTTGTGATACTGAGAATGAACCCCAGGGGGCACTGTGCTACAGTATCAACCCTTTTATTTTAAGTATTGCATTAGTACATACTTCCAGTGGGTAATATACATGTATGTGCCTTATGTGGAATAATGCATCTGAGACGAGGTCTAGCTAAGTTCAAGAAGCAGGCTCGAAGGAACCCTCTTCCTGACTCAGCCTCCCGAATACTTGGGAATACAGACATGTGCCACTGCTCGAGAGAAGTATTCGCAAAGTACGTGCTTTTATCTTTGATTCTTTTACAAAAAAAACAAAAAAAAAAAAAAAAAAAATAGGGGTTCTTCTGTTGCTCCATAGATATATTTCAGGGCCAATAAAAGATGTACAGAAAAAGATATTCAACTACTTTCAAGTAATTAATTCAGGTTTTTCAGTAAAAGAATATAATTCTTTGGGTAGTGAAGAGAACGAGTATACTGTAATCACTGTACGTTGTGTTCGTGGCATCAGGGCAAGTATCTTAGCCGTAGTCGCTGATTTTGCTGGCAGTGATTATAATCAAGCATATTTTTTACTTTTTCTTTATAACCTACTTTTCATCTATACCTGCAGAGGGCCCAGATCTCAAGTGGCTTTCAGGGTACCCGATCTTGCGTGTTCGCTGATAATGTCACTGTCTGAGCTTTGATGGATGCGTTTGATGGGGGTCACGTATCCAGGTTACTAGGTCACAATGATCAAATACTTTGTATGTGTTCAGATTTTCATAGGATCATCAAAAAAGAATCATGATTTTTTCTTGGCCTATTGCTCTTTGTTATGTTCGTTTCCAAAGTAACTCCAAAGTCTAATGAAGTCATCGGAGGCGGGCTTTTTAGAGGTGGCTGAATCTAGAGTTTTTGATTGATTCATGGCTCGGTGCTGGGATTAAGGGTGTGAAAGCTGCACCAGCCCTAGTGCAGGTAGCCGGCTCGCAATGTAATAGAAAAAGGATCGCCACTTGCCTCCCTTTTTGCTTTTGCTGCCTTCCACCACCACGAATGGTTGCCCTCCATCCTGCGCTATTCTGCCCTGGAGACAGCTATGGACTGAAACTTTTACAAACTGTGGCTAAGTAAACCTTTCTTCCTTTAACCTTGGGAATTGCATATTTTTGTTTCAGAGAAAAGTAATTAAGAAGTCTCTGCTTAGTGTGTTTTGTTAGACAGCTTTTTATTACTGTTGACAAGTGCTTAAGATAAATAAACTTACAAGAAGGAAAGGTGCGTTTTGGACCCTGGTTTCAGTCCATGGTGCCTTGCCCCTGTTGCCTTTGGCCATGACAGTATCCTGTGGCAGGGGAGGTCTGTTAATGTTGTGGTGGATGGGGAGGTGAAAAGGAGGAAGAGAGAAGGACGCCTGTCTTTCCATCTGTGGTGTGTCTCGGGTGGCCTAGCTTCCCCCTCCTCTTATGCCTCACGCACTCAAGGTTTCACCAACTCCCAGTAGTACCACAGGCTGGTTACCAAGTCTGCATACAGGAATTTGGAGCAGGATTCTAGATCCCAGCTATAGCATTAAGGGGCAGAATTTGAAACAAAAAAGTCAACACACACCAGAGAAAACTTCTTTATGAGAGACTGCAACCAGGGCCCAAGTTAGATTTTTTGTGTACTGCATAAACTATAAGACTGAATTTAATATATGGTTGTGAAATTAGGAATTAGACTCATTACCTTAAAATCATACCCTAACTACTCTTGTCACCAAAAAAGAACAAAAAGTACTGAAGATTACAGCCTGAAATGTGTTTATACTAGAAAAGAGAATGTTTCTATGCCATGTATGAGGCATTAGAAGATATTACACAGAAAAATACTATAGTTCCTCTTGAGAAAGGCTACTTCCTTAACAGGTTAGCTTTCATCCTGAATTTCACCTGACTCTTCTTCTTTCTTCTTCTTCTTCTTCTTCTTCTTCTTCTTCTTCTTCTTCTTCTTCTTCTTCTTCTTCTTCTTCTTCTTCTTCTTCTTCTTCTTCTTCTTCTCCTT
>NW_004524695.1:5507928-5530020 GCF_000260255.1 Octodon degus | reverse complement strand
CTCCTCCTCCTCCTCCTCCTCCTCCTCCTTCTTCTTCTTCTTCTTCTTCTTCTTCTTCTTCTTCTTCTTCTTCTTCTTCTTCCTCCTCCTCCTCCTTCCTCCTTCCTCCTTCCTCCTTCCTCCTTCCTTCTTTCTCCTTCCTTCTTTCTTCTTTCTTCTTTCTTCTTCCTTTTCTTCTCTGCCAGTCTCCATCTTTGCTATGATGCTCAGGTAATGCAGATAATTCAAAACAGTTTAAGAATGCAAATGTCCAAAGGAAACATACTAATTCCACAAGTTCCCTCTGCCTCTCTGCCTTTGCCTTGTGGACCTGTGGCTTCTGCTTTCTAAAATTCTTTTACTTATTCGTTTATTTATTTATTTATTTTGCTCGAATGCCTTCAGGGCAAGTTTGGCTGGCTGGAGTTGTGAGGATCGAACCACAGCAACCTGGGCCTGAAGGCTTTGTCGAAGCAGCCACTTAAAGAACTGAGCTAAGGGGCAGGCCCCCTGTTTATTTATTTTCATTGTTTTAAAGAGAATAGAAAAGTAATAAGAAGGACATTAGAAATGATACACAATTTTTAAAAAAGATGTTAGTCATCCAACAGCGATTGTTATATCACACATTGCTGTCTTCAATGTATTTGCTCAGATTACAGATCTAAGCATTTAAAATTGGTCAAAAAGCATTAACTGCTACTTTAAAAAAATTGACAGAAATTAGTAGTACAGTCATCTTAGCCATCCTTTGTATATACTCGTATGATTTTTTTCTCCTTTTCATTGTGGGTTTTTTATTACACTTTCAATTTCAACTACTGGATTATTCAGAATTTTAATATCTTGTTGATTCAGTTTTGGGAATTTGTACTATGTAGGACTTTGTCTAGTTCTTCTGCTTTTCATCCTACAGAAGTGAAGATTTTCGAAGCAGGTATTGATGATCTTCCGAATTTCCACAGGAAAGATTTTTCAAAAGATTTTTTTTAAGTTGAATTGAAGGCCTTGTTCATACTAGACAAGTGTCTATTTCTCAGCTACATCCTTTCTATCTTTCTACACAGTCGCCCACTATAAACATTCAGAAACGGCTCCAAAGGAAAATGTGGAGTAGAAATTTAAGGAATTTATTAGAATATTTTTACTGAAATTGCTCTCAGTAGATTTTTTTTACTGTTCCATTTCAAGCTAGTCCTATTTCTATGCAAAATATGAGTAGAGTGTGGGACATGGTAAGTTAATGAATGTAGTAAGACTTAGAAAAAAACTGCTTCATATTTTTAATAAATCCACTTACCTATGTCTTTGTGGGGACCAAAACAGACAGTAATTTTGTGGTATATATAGCAATCAGCATTTTGTGATACAACAATGAAAAATTATTTATATATGACATAAGGCAAAAAGTTAAGAATAGTTTCTGAAAAGATATAAAATGTATAAGTAAATCTCATAATATATCATTTAGGTTAAATTTGTTTCAGAATCTTTGAACCTAGCTTCATTTTTACTTTTTAGTCATATTTTTATCTGATAGTTGCAGGAAAAAAAGGTAATAGCCATATTAAGCCCCAATATTTTTAAGAGAAATCAATTCCATTTCTTTTAATTAAATTAATTTTATTTTATTTTAATTTTAGGGAAGGGTCTACAGGATATTCAGGGTCTTACTACTACATCTGACTCATAGTGATCCTCCTGTTTACAGCCTCCTCTAAGACCTGGTGTTACAGGTGTGCGCCACCACACCCAGTCTCAATTGCCCTCTTAGCGAGCCCCGGGGGTGGGGCCGGCACCGCAGGCCCAGGGATCCAACCCCTGGGCCCTGTGCTTGCTTGCAGGCTCTTGAATACACTGAGCTATTTGGCTGGCCCTACTTTTAATATTTGGAGCTGTCAAATAGTTGGCTATTACCTTTATTTTTGTTTCAAAGTAATAAAAAATACAAGTCCACAATAAACTTACTTTGTCTTCTCTAAATTATAAACTAATTGGTGTAATAGTCATTTGATTAAAGTGAATATAATTTAAAAGCGATTTTAAGAAGTGTTGGGCCAGGAGATGGCTTGGGGCTGGGGAGATGGCTCAGTAAAATAAGCACTTCCCTGGCAAGTGCAAGGGTTTGAATTCAGTCTCCAGTTCCACATACACACACACAAAAGGAAGTGTCATGCTCATTGTAATAGTGTAATATTGTACAGAAGAAAAGGCAGATTTTGGAGAACTTAATTTTACTGTTATAGATTTAAAACAAACTAAAAGTGCAGCATGTAAGTATAACATCACTCAAAGTAAGTTTTATTCAAAGTAATTTAAACTCTTACAAATAAAGAAAAGCAATGAGATCTTAAGTGTATCCCATAAAAATCTACACATTTATACCGATAGCCTGAAGCTTTCTAACAACTGACTGTGGCTTTTTCAGGTCGAAAAACTTCCATCTATCTGTTAAAAGTTTCAAGGACACTTACGATATATTTAACTTTCGGCAAGGAGGCAACTGGATAAAATCAATTTGCCAAGCCTTGCTTGAGTTCTGCCCATATCTTTGAGCTGGAGCCACCAAGGAGGTCTAGATCCTTGGGGATTATGATGAGCATGCAAAGCATAACCTTGTGGTCCTGGGTTAAGAGGGCTTTTTTTTTAATACCAAGGGTGGAACCCGGGACCTTGCACTTGCCAGGCAAGCACTCATCCCAATGAACTATCTCTCCAGGAGGGTTAAGAGTTTTGTAAAGTCCATTGCCACTAAAACTTACTTCCACACTTGGCACAGTAGGTCTCATCTTAAATAACAAGGATTTTGTCATTCCTTAAAAACCTTGCATTGCATTGACGGGCGAGATGGAGATTTCCTGATCAGAGCCATTCATTTGGCTTCTGGGCCTACGTAGGTGTGGCCTAGGACCCCAGAGATCCCTGGAATAAGCATACCGGCTCTCCCAGGGGTCCCATAGGTAACATTTGGCTACAGACAATGTACCGAGAAATTCCTTTTCTTTTTCTTTTCTTTTTTGTTTTTTTGTATTTTAGGGAAGGGTCTACAGGGTGCTCAGTGTCTCACTACTAGATCGGACTCAGAGTGATTCTCTTGTTTACAGCCTCCCAAGAGCTGGAATCACAGGCATGTGCCACCATACCCAGTCTCAATTGTCATCTTAGCACACCCTGGGAGCAGAACCAGCACAGCAGGCCTGGGGCTTGAACCCCTGGCCTCTGCGCCTGCTGGCAGGCACTTTAATCTGCTGAACTATTTCGAGGGCCCTTAATGAGAAATTCTTCCTGCTTTTTATCCTCTCATGCTCCTCGAGTTTTAGCTTCCTTTTCCCTTTCCTGCTCCTCCTCTATATTCCACTTATTAAAAATAGCATTAGTGTTTTAGCAAGTCATCAATGGGAATCTTGGATTCTCAAGACTTTTTATGTTTAATTTTGTAAGCTCTTCCTACAGTCTGGAGTCAACTAAACAAGAAATATATCCTTCAGGAGAGTGAGGCATGGGGTGCTTTTGTGTAGTTTCCCTAACTCACTTAAGGACTGTAATTGGGTTTTCATTTGGGGTCTGAGCTATAGTAGCTAGCTTAGCATAATTTTAGCAGTTTGACTTTACTGGCTTTTTTGGGGGTAGGTTTTTCTAAAATGTAAACAACAGAACATTTCCAAAGCTACATGCCATGGATGTCATTATAATCCCACTTAAGAAGGTCTATAGGGACAGCTTCAGGACATACAGGTGGCCTAGAGTATGCAAATTATCAGCATCATCTTGTCCCTGGAGTTGAAATCCTCCTGAATCTGCAAGTCTGTCCCAAAATAACAAGGACACCTTCAAGATAGTTCTAACTATGGGTAAGTTGTAGGAAGATTGCTGCATATTTCTCAAAAACTACCCAATTCCTGATTGATTTGCTGTAGATAGCACATAGAGAAAGACTGTTGAGCTTCAAACTTCTCCTACATTGCCTGGATAAGGCTCATGGTGCCATGAGGCTGTAGCTTTGTTAGTGGACCTGGTACAAAGAGGAGGAGGAAGTCCCTTTTTATTTGAGGTCAGAGCCCCTAGAAGCATCCTTCTGATTAGATGGAAAGTTACCCACACAAGAGGCTCTGTATTACTGTGCCACCTCACCTAATCTACATTGGGAACCTAAATCAGGACCACCCCATAGGGGAAACAGAACTGGCATATAAGACACTCTTGCTCATTCTCCCTACCTTTTTGGTAAAAGAGATCTAACTGGAATGTGGCATTATAATTAATGCTTAATTCTCTTGCCATTATTATATTGGGGTAATGTAAAAAAAAAGCTTCTTGATTCTTATGTATCTGGAGATCAGACCTACACCAATTGCATGGATGCTTTTCAAAGGCAAAACATTAGGAATCAACTAGGAATTACACATTTGTATGATGGGAAGAAAAAGGAACGCGTAGCTCCAAAAGGGTCTCCACCTCCAAGAAAAAGAAGAGGTAGAAGGAGCAAAAGTCATCCCTCTTTGTCCACCTGTGAACTGGGGACTGAGTGTAACATGTCTTACTTAGCTCCCTGAGTATTTGGGTGGTTGGCAACTTTTAATTCATCTCTGTATTCATTTCGCAATGATTGAGTGGAGATGTCAGTCAACAAATGATGCACAAATTGGTATCCTTGTAGGAGCTGCAGGAAAGGAGGCCTGAAACTCCTTTCCCAATGCTTACACTAATTGTAACAATCTAAAACATATCGTGAGTTTATAGCTTTTTAAGAATCCACTGGCGGGCTGGCTCAGCAGATTAAAGTGCCTGCAAGCAGATGCAGGGGCTGGGGATCGATCTCCAGGCCTGCCATGGCAACCCCACCCCTGGAGCATGCTGAGAGGTCAACTGAGACTGAGCGCGGTGGCGCACACCTGTAATCCCAGCTCTTGGGAGGCTGTAAACAGGCGAATCACTACGAGTCTGATCTAGTAGTGAGATCCTGAACACCCTTCCCTAAAATACAAAAAAGGAAAGAAAAGAAAAAAAAAATCCATTGGCACATGAATTGCTCTGAATCAGCATCCCATATGGAAAAGATATTTCAGAAATAGCAACACTCTCAAACAGGGTGGGGTGTCGCATGGTTAACTCACAGTGGTGGTGCAGGTTATCCAATCATAATGAAGGAGGACAGCCAAAAGACCTAACACAGTTTGCTTTATCAGTTCATGAGAGAAAGACAGAAATGGTTAGAACAAACGTCCCTCATAATAAAGTAAGTTCCCTGTAAGGACAGTGGTCAGGACGGGAGAGATTTACATGAAGTTATCATTCACAACAGTTTAGTGCCCATGTAGGTAATCCTGTGGAAAGAGTAAGGGCAAGGTGAAGTTAGGAAAGTTAGTAACTACATGTCATCCTCTAAGCAAAAGCCACTTTGTCCCAGGAAGTAATGGGAGGGACAACCTCCAAGCTTTCCAAACAAACAGCAACAAAATCAAGAGGGTCTAAAAATAAGAGCTGGTATACACACCAGATAGACCAAGTTAACTGACTACAAGGATATTTTACTGGAGCAATTAGGTCTCTCTTGTATCCTTGTATCAGCATAGTTCCAAGCCCATTGACGGCTGTAGCAGAGTGGATAGAGAGATAAACAATCAGCTTTGGGTAAGTCAGAGAGAGAGAGAGAGGCAGAGAGAGAGAGAGAGAGAGAGAGAGAGAGAGAGAGAGAGAGAGAGAGAGGAGAGCAGGGAGATCTCATCCTACCACTCCATGAATGAGGCAATGTCAGTCATGGAACTGGGAAGCTGGGTCTCAACACCACAAAGAGTGAGCAATGCACCTCAGTCCTTGGGTCCCAGATGGAAGAAATTCAGAGCAGACCTGAAAGCAGCCATGCAAAACACAGGAGTTTATTAGAAAGTGATAGATTTTTCAGAGTCATGGATTGAGTATAGCTTCAATGAATGCAGGCAGATGCCAAAATGAACATTCATCAGATTAAATAGTCAAGAAAAATGGGCCTAAGTTGACCAACTTCAAAGAGAAGAAATTTTCTCTTCACCACCTAGGTAGAATCTTTCTGTTCAGTTTCTTTTGAGACACCCAAGGCTGTTTCGCTCACCCACATTTTGGATGTGTATGATATATGTATTACAAACCAACAGTGGTTTAAAAGTCTTGTTAGTTTTTCTGTAGATTAACTGACTGGAGGTTGAAAGATCTAGTACTCTATATTTTGCAGTTGAGTCTTCTCTGTTATGCAGAAAAGGCCCATTATTCATCATTAATTTCTCCAGTTGCACTTTTCTGAGTGTTAGAAATGACCAAAGGCCTTACTTGCTTTGCTTAAATATATAATTTTTAGACTGATAGTTTGAAAGCCATACTGCCTCTGTTGGAGAGATTGAGAGACCTGCTGGTCACTTCTTTTGCATATCCAGAATTACATTTTGAGGAGCTCCTTTCTGTTCCCTAAAGGCCCCAGAGACTTTCTAGTCACCATATATCCTGTAAGACAGACCCTCAACTTTCCTCTGCAAATGTTAGACCATCTCATCTAACCACGTGGTTTAATCCCATCAGGTGATGGTCTAGCTTCAGGTAGAACACAAGGCAGCTGCACTCTAGTGACTGTTCAGAGTGAGGCCTGAGAGCTTCCCCAATTTTATGATCAGCTCTCTTGAACACAGCTGTATAGCATTTAGACACACACATACACATACACACACGCATGCACACACACACACTCATCTGAAGGCTAAGAGCAGCAAGCTACACAAGTTGGCTGAAACAGTGGTTTGGCTCTTCTGACTGAAGGGCTTTTACTGAGTTGGTTATTTGCTGCAATGCCACAGGGCCTCTATACAGAGCAGCCCAAGGGACACATTGCTAGGTCGGTGTAAGAATGCCATTGGGTTGTCACAGCACCCTTGTCTTCTGTCTGAGCACCCATGGGAGAAGAACCTCTTAGATTTCAGAATAATGCCTGCCCTGGGTCATGTTTTACTACTCACCATGGTCTGACAATGTACCTGGCTGATTCTTTCTGGATCCTGGGCTCCCTGGCTCTCTCCTTTTGGGCCGTTCTGGTGCTGAGTATTGCAGGATGCAGCAGGAATGTGTGACCTTCTTCCACATTGCCCCACCTCTGTGCTCTCTCTTCAATCTTGGCTTCAACTAGTTTCTTCTCTTGGTACTTTCCTTGATGCCATTTCTGATATGGTTAGTTTTATTTTATCCTTCCTCAGTCTATTGTATAGAGCTTTGAAGTGACCTTAAATAATTTATGGAAGTGAGCGTGAGTGTTTGGAGCAGTGAAGCCTTTGACCTTTCAGTGTTACATTTCCGCTGGGTCCCAGGACCCCTGCATTCTGCAGGCAGCCCCTGGATGTAGACAGAGTTCACTCACGATTCCCTCACTGTTCTCTCTACAGGCTTTTTCAGCGCCAATAAAATGATATTTTACCACCTTCCCGAGGGATGACATGAAACATGGTCACTGCTCTTTCTATTTCTGCACATGGCTTCTGCGATGCACTTAATGCATATAAATTTTAATATAAGATTTAAGGCTTCTTGGAAGTATTAGATTCTGTGCACTTAATGTTTCCGATGACTTATATTGTCACTCAGTTTCTTGGGTGATTTAGTAAAAGATCTGAACTCTTCTCTGAAATGAACACATTCATTTAATAAAGAAATGAAATGTTTACATAATTATTTTGATGGGAGTTGACAGTAAAGCAGGAATTCTGAGAAATGCTGGTACTAAATATTGTCAGTAAACTCATCTCAGCTTTGTCTGAAAATACTTCTTACTTAAATCGTGCATCAGAGACCCTGTATATCCCATGAGTTGCTTTAGCATTCATATATTTGAATAAATAAGATGAATATAGGAAACTTGGTTTTATTAGGTTATCATTTATTCCCTCATCTGTTTATTCCTGCAGTCACGACTACCCTGCATCGGGAGTGACTTTAGGCACAGGAGGGACCGTGGAGAACTTACAAAGGAACTTTTTCCTCTAGTCAAGGGAGGCAGATTGTACACTTAACAAATAACTAACTGAGCAGTTTTCAAAAGTTAGTTGTGAGTGTGAAGAAGGAAGAGAAAGGTGACCACACAGAGTGATCGTTTGGGCTGAAGAGGCTACGCAGGACGCTGATCCTTGATGTGAACCCTGAGTGCCGAGAGGGAAGCAGCCACGGGAAGGTCTGGGGAGGAGCCCTCCAAGCAGAGGGAATGGGACATGCAAGGGTCTGAGGCAGTCCTGCGTTTGTGTCCTCAGAATCTGGAGAGAAGCCCAGCACCCTCAGATCTGGGAATCTCAGGTTGACAGGAAGCTAGAGGAAGGAGACACGGGAAGAGAGTGGGTCGTAGGGATCTTTAATCATGGCTGTCTTCCTTTGGGCCCTTGAGCACCTCACTTGGCTGGCCTCGGTCTCAGTTTCCCCTTCTTTGAAATGAAGAGAATGAAAGTTGTTTCCTGGATTGCTTGAGATTTAATGTGTTAATAAGATGATAGTGCTTGGAAGAATGTCCAAGCCTTAGTAAGAAATGTGTGTTATTTATTATTATTATTACTATTATTATTATTCTTTACATATTTTCCTTTACCTAAGCGTTTATGGCTCTGAGGTACTTGTAAGGCTGGACTAGATCTTAGAAATTACATGAAATCTGATATTTTGCAGACGACTCCTTAGCTCAGAAAGAACCAATGATTGATGTAAATCTCCCAAATTGGCAAGGAAATGTTTAGGCTAGAATCTTGACTCTAAGGCCAAGAGCTCTTTTCCTGCTAGATATGACTAGACAATACTATCCTTTAGTTCTCAACGTCATGGCTTAGCTTTATCTCCCTTAGTATTTGCCTTAAAGGATTATGCTTAAAATAGCCTTGTTGAACCTGAATTTTTCAGTAGAGATTGACATAGTCATTAAATTGGCAATGAATTGATAAAGCTAGTGATTGACTGATCACTGAAAGACGGGGCAAATAATTTCAATTTTGGCATGAAGTTCAGTGTCACTGAAATACAGCAAAGAGTTCTATGCTAATAGCTGGTTTCACTAATGCTTCTTTCTCTGAAGAATGTGGTTCACAATTTTGTTCACAAAAGCGTTCAGCACAATTTTGCTTCTGTTCATGAACTCCACATTGTGTGAGGAACACAACTGTGGCCACTCTCCCCAGAATCCTGGGATGAATTAAGTTCATGAACTGACTGACCACTGTATAAGCTATTAGTTAAGACTATTGTAGGGGCTAGGGAGATGACTCAGTGGTCTAAAGCACCTACTTAGAACAAGCTTAGCAAAGCATAGGGACCGCGGTTCAATCCCCCAGCCCCACATGCCAGCCAGCCCCGCCCTCTGGTGGGCTGAGCTGGCCACACACACACACACACACACACACACACACACACACACATAAATAAAATAGATAAATAAAATTTTAGAAAAGACTATTGTATTCTAGCTAATGGTTTGATCAATATCAAGATTTAACAATCCTCATAATAGTTTTAACTTTTTAAATACTTTTTGATAAAGATTAATAGAGAAAAATCGTCTTATTACATCATTCATTCATTCATTCATTCATTCATTTCCTCAATGCCTAACTCTGTATGCTATACTATTCCAGGTACTAGAGATACAATGGGGACTCGTGTGTAGCACATAAGCCCTCATGCTTCTTATATTCTATTCAGGGAAGCAGGCAATGAACTGATAATTTCCTAAAAAAAAAAATAATTTCAGGGCAGTCTGCAAAGTATTTTAAAATTTGGAAATCAGTAACTTGTTTGTCATTATGAATAATGTCATTGTGAATTTTAGCACCAACAATGTTATCACTAAAATTAGAGGAGCTAATCACCCTTTAAATTACTGATTAATTTAATCAATTTATTTTTCAAGCTTTCGTTTTCTAGCCTAATGTTCTACCAATAGGCAAATAAATGCATTGCATAAATTCACATGTAGTTATGTCCATGGTGTTATTGAACAATGGGATTAAATCAGTAGGGTAAGGAGGCATTGCTAAAGCATCACTTTAGCAATAAAATTATTTTACCAGAAATGCATGGTTTGGTGTCTCATATTAATTTTAATTTTTTTCTTATCTCTTTCTACAACTTTATAAATCATCTTAGGGAAATGAAAATTGCTGTGTGGGATGATCTTTTTTTTCCCCCTATTTCCTTTATATATGAAGTTTTTTTTTTTTTACCTAGAAAAGTTAATTTCTAAGCCATTTTGAACTCATTTATTATAGAAGCAGTGCTTAGCATGGTTGTTCGGTTCAAATATCGGTGTGCAGAAATTTATTTCATTGTTTTTGAAGCAGAAAAGTTGCAATTAATGGTGCTCCCTTGAGTTCTGGCCCAGTTTAGAAGCAAGAAATAAAAAATGAGGTGCATTTCTCTCATCCTCTGAGCCCAGGCCGGGGCCCTTCCAGCTGGGGAGCAGGTGAGATTGCTGTTCTTATCCTCCCAGCCTCTGTATGCCTCCCACTCTGACTGCCTAGAGAAATCTTTTGGGGCTTCAAAGGGTTTTTTTTCCTTGAAAGGTAAGCGTCCTCTGTTCACTATTTTGCATTTAATTATAGTAGCAAAGTCAATAGTTGAGTAAACAATATGGATACTTGAGTTTTCAAGATGTCAAATTGATTTTTTCATCATGTCAGATGATTTCTTCTAACTTTTGTTTAAATATGTGCTTTTAGAAGCAGTGAACTTACTTTCTCAATGTTCCTTCCCTGTGCTCCTCAATAATAGTCCCTGTGGGTCATAGCTGTGGTCCATGGGCCCCAGAATGTTTATAAAACATTCTTGCTTCCTACTTGGGGTGATGTATGGGAGCTGAAAATTTATGAGATTTCACTGAAGGAAATCTTGGTGCCAAAAAGAAAGGCTGAAAAATTATAGCAATATGCATTTAGTGTCTTGGGCTCATCCTACTGCTGGTATCTGCTTTATTCTCTATATTGTCCTTGTGCATTTTGATGTCACTTTAGAGAAATATACTCACAACATTCTAGCCTAAGTGAAACGCAAACGGAAGCAGTAAGCTTGTTCCAGACCACTGTAAGACAGTGCACGGGTCTGCTGCCTGCCAGAAATAGATGGAGTCTGTAGTGCGTTCAGCTCCCCTGCTTGTACTTTTTCATTTCCTCTTCCCAGCTGAATAAATGGGGGGAAAGAGAAAAAAAATTACTATCATAAAAAGGACATTTCCCCTTCTACGTTCAGTTATGGAGGGACATCTATAAACACGGGCATAAAGCCCAGAGGAAACGAGATATTTCCAAAATGTTGTCTGATAGACACTTTGGCTTCCAAGTAAAAATAGTTTGAAAATACATTGAGGACATATAAGCAGAAATATTGACATATGGTATGTGATATTTGGCTGAGTTCATGGATGACATATGGGCCAGCCTGCGGCAGCTTTGCCAGTAGTTGTACAGCATCAGAGAGGACTGATCATTCGTCATGAGACACAGACGTTTAGGGGACTATGGAACTGTAATTGTCATGCAAAAGCTTCTGTTTAGTCATACAGCATAGGACCATAATGACTAAAAATATGAGTAAAATTAGTAAGACTTAAGACATAGCTGAACTATTCTGTTTCTGTTACTGTGATTTCTAAGGGGTATTATTTGCTGGACTCTGTGTAGCCAAGGCAAAATGTGATTTTGATTTTGATCAATTTCTCCAGTTGAATTCTTATCTCCAGGCATCTCAGAGTATGGCATTTCTTTCTTCTTTGAAATTTTACCTCGAAGCGTATGTAAATATGTTTACAGCTTGCTTAAGATCACAAAGCTTGTACATTCAATGTGGAAAGCACGCTTCAGAGCAGTGTAAGCTCAAAGTTGTAGTCACTTGACAGAGTGCTGAAGAGATAGACTGATTTATTAGATTTTGCACTAGGTTGACATTAGGAAACTTAGTTTCTGTTCGTACTTTTGCCACTGAATTTATAAGAGTAGATAAGTGACAATCATTCTTGGATTTATTTATATAGCTGTTTAGATAGCTCTAATATTGGAGAATCATCCAATTGATTTCTAAGATTCCTTCCTTATCTGCATATCCACAGGGTATTTATGTACATGTGAAACCCTCTTTATTAATGCCAAGACTATTGGATAAAATTTCTACAGAATTGTATAAAAAGTAAGGAAAATACATGAAAAGACTATTCTAGTTATTTTTACCTCATCTCGTGACATCTGTGAAACTTTTGTATTAATGATTTTGGAGCTACAGAGAAAGATGTCACCATGCACTATGCACATTGGGATTCTATCCTTGAGGACCCATCTTTTTTTGGTAACTCTGTAGACACTGACATCATTGTCAGAAAACAAGATGGCATTTTCAGGTGTAGAAAATTAGAGGAGCTTAATAAGCTAATTAGAACATAGTACAGTTAGGTACAAACTTTTGTCAGAATTAACAAGAAATGACGAAACTCTGGGAACTGCAAAAGCTGGAAAATACTAAAATGCACGGGACTGCTGGGGACAGAGAGCAAGTGGCTACTGGGGCAGGAGAGATGTGTAGCTAGCCAGAACCTCAGGATGGGGCCTCTCAACAGGGCTCTGGCTTCAGTGGAGAAACTCAGCTACCTCCCAGCATAGAGGGAGACAGAAAAAGAAAGAAAAAGGAGGGGGCGGGGTGCCAGTATATCCTTTGAGGTCATGTCCTCAGTGAATTAAAGACATCCTGAAACTTCTACCGCCTTCCAAACACATCACACTGGGGCCAATCCTTAATGCATTAATCTTTGAAAGACACTTATTCAAACTATAGTAACTATGTGCCTCTGTTAACTTATGCTAGAAAAAGTTCTATTAAAAGTAGTTATAGGGGCCGACGAGATAGCTCAGTGGAATAAGCACTTGCCTGGCAAACTCAAGGACCTGAGTTCAATCCCCGGTTCCACCAAAAAAAAAAAAAAAATAAAATAAAATAAAAAAGAAAAGAAAAGAAAAAAAAGTAGTTATATATTTTGGATAGAAATTTAGAGAGACTTCACTTAATAAATGTTAATGGAAAAGTAAACTGTAAAACTGCTTTGACCTACACTTCAATACCTATGATATTATTTTTATCAGGATCCCAACTATCTATACCACTGGCCAATCTAAGTTTTCTAAGAAGGTAAATAGTGTGATCAGCTCAAGGAGGGGACCAGAAATTAGCAGGGCACATTGTTATACAATATTGGATTCAGTTTACTAATAATGAAGATTTTAAAAATCTACATTTATTAGAAATTTTAACATATATTTCACTTTCATATAATTTTTGTCTGCTTTTGCTTTTAGGAAAATATTGGTCTGAAAATATTAATTTGGAAGTGTTCCTTTCTTTTAGTTTCTGAAAGAGATTATACAAAACTTACACCAATTGTTCTTTAGATGTTTGGTAGATTGCTACCTATAAAATGACCTGGGACTGAAGATGTAATTTTGGGGAAGTTTTGTTATTTGAATCTCATTATAAGACAACTCAGATTATGTTTCTCCCCGAGGTGTGATAGATTTTGAATTTTAAGGAATGGTTTGTATTTCTTCTGGGTAGTTGTGTGTATGAGGGTAAAACTCTAGTATTTCCTTGCTGCTATAGTTCGGATATAGGTTGGTGTCTCCTCAAGAGCGGGTGTGACTAGAAGCTTGGTGGTGCTGTGAAATGTAGGATCTTTAAGAGCTGTGGGCTACTGGAGGTCTTCACAGCTTTGGTGGCTTGAAGTACATCTCAGAAGAGGGTTGTTACAAAAGAAGGAGCCCTCGTGCCTTCCTGGTCTGCTTCCTGGCTGGGAAAGCAATTGCTTGTCCTCACATGTGCCCTCCATTTCTGTCTGTCATTCTCCATGTGTCCCCCACCAGAGAAACTTGGACTTTGTTCCTTCAAAACTGGAGCTAAATAAATTCCTCCCCCAATGTTGCTGTATGTTTGCAACACATGACATTTACATTCATTTGGGGGGATTAGTATGTGTGCACCTGTATATCATATCCTAATCGTTTCAATCCTCCATTGTACTCCCTTTTTTTCCCTCCCCTTAATATCTTTGATTGTCTTTCTTAGTTCTTAGCTTGTTCAGCTGCTGATTTGTTTCTTCCTTGAACCTTTCAGTCATCTTAATGGATGTTTTATTTAGCTGTTTACTTACAGCTTCTACAAGTTAATCATCTTAGTAACTGTTTCACTCAGTTGCTTGCTGTCTCTTTGACTTCTCCAAACATTTTCACGGTTTTTTGAGTCTTCATCTGGAAATTCAACCTTGTCGGTGTTTTTCAGGTCTGTTTTGGGGATTCTCCTGCTTCTGGAGTAGTGTCCCCAACTTTCCTCCAGCCTGTAATCTCAGTGGTATCTTGAGGTCAGGAGAGAGGCAGCTCTACATCCGCTCAGTGCTTTCCACCTCTGAGGCTAGCAGGTGCCTCACTCCATGCTCTGACTGTGCTCAGGCTTGTGGCTCCTACTAGGCACAGTGCCAGAGGACACAGGGCACCTGCATGAAAAACCTGAGCCAGGACCCCTGGGACTGTCTCAGTGTTGGGCGTATGGGTCTCTGTTACAGTCTGGCTCTAAGTCACTGTGGCCTGAGTGGCTTCTCACACTGCCCAGGTCCTCTTACTGCTCTCTGGCTCTGGATTTCCACAGCACCAGTATCAAGGTGCTGAGGCCACACGAGGGCCTCTGGGGTGATGTTAGCTTGGGCAGCACTGGACTGGCTTCCACCTGCCCTCAGCGGGGCCACTTTGCTCCAGTGGCAGAGGTGAGATGGCTGCTTTGCTGCTTAGCTGCTTTGCTCTGTCTCTGGTTTGTAGTCTTGTCCAGGTTCTGCTCCCATGGTGGGTTCAGTGGCCGGCAGCACTCCGTGGCCACCAACCTGGCTGACTGCCTTTGATCCAGCAAGTGGCTGCTTCCAGACTTCATGATGGAATCTACATAAGCCTCCTTTCCTAAGTAGCCAGTTTCAGATATTTCATTACAATAATGAAAAGTTGACTAATACACTTAGCTTTTTAAATGACCATGGAATATATAACAGAATAATAACTAGTGATATCTTCCATTTCATTCCCAAGACTGGTGATTTGTACCTTTCTTTTTATTTTATCACTTTTACTAGAGGCTTATGAATTTTATTGAATTTTTCTAAAGAATTAATCTCATTGCTTACTTTGTTGATTTTATTTCCTATGTTTCAGTTTCATTAATCTCTATTCCTATTGTTGCTGTATTTCTCTCCCATGTCTAATTTCCTCTTCTTGTTTCTTGAGGTAGAAAATTTGATTAGGAGCTCCCACTTTCTTGTGTTTCTTTTCGTTCTGCACATTTTTCTTTCATTCCTACATTGGTTTCTGTGGGAAGCCATTAACTGGTATCCGTTTTATAGTAGTGTCAGCCATTTTCTTAAGTTTCTATTCCCCTGCTGAGTTAAGTTTCTGCTCCTTCCCGCCATGCCCATTCCCCGTGAATCACGTGCTATGCCTGAGGGGTGGGACCTTCCTCTGTTGCCTAGATATCTGCTGATGTCAAGAGCCGAGACTTCCTCATTCCTACATTCCCTTTATATACCCAGCACCTCTCCTGAATAAACAGGACTTGGTCAGACTCTCCTGTCTTATCTCCATTTCTCACATCTCCTGTCTTTTGTCCCCTCCTCCATTCCCCGCTCCTCTCCCAGGTGACCTTCATTGACTAACCCGTGGGTCGGGACAGGCTTCATCACATCTAGCTTGATAGGCTGCTGGGCTTGACTTCTCATCCTCTCTGTATTCTCTTTGGAGAGGTTCTTTGTGATCTATGGATTTTCCTGTTGGGAGATTTTTCATGTCTGTGGATTATCAATGTTGGATTTCATTCCCATGGTGGTTGATGGAGTATCAACATGATTGTCTTTGGGAGCCAGGGGGTTAATGCGGCACAGTGCTGGCTGTGTCATGAAGGGAAGACTTCAGGGTCTGTGTCTCCCCCTCCTTTCTTTCCCTGCACTATTTTCTGGCCATTGTGACCAAATCATCTTTGTTCTAACATTCTCTTTCACCATGTTTCTACTTTACAGCCATGAACTGAATCCTTTAAGACCAGGAACTCATTGTAGCCCCTCTCTTGTAAGTCATGGGTGTCAGGCATTGGGTCCCAGCAACAGGAGAGCCCATACAGTTCCATTACAATCCCAGACCACACTGTGTATGATTTTAATACTTTCATACTTGTTCAAATTTGTTCTATGGCTCAGTATATGTTTTAACTTGGTGCATGTTCCATGGACACTTTCCATGTAGCTAGGACAAGAGCACCTGCAGCCTAAAGGAGAAGGGGTTTGCTTTGGCTCACAGTTTGTAGAAGCATCAGTTCAGAGTCAGCTGTCTCCATGAGAGTGGCAAAGGGAAAGTGGCTCACCTTGTGTCAGGCAGGAAGTAGAGAACTTTAAGGGAGAGTCACATACTCAGTGAGACTCTTCTTCTGACCAGACCCTGCCTCATATCAGCAAGTCAGCGATGAGCCCCCATAATCTAACACTTTCCTCAAAGTCTTCCTTAGAAGCACATGAGGCTTTAGGGAGACAACCAGATGTAAGCCCTGACAACCACTGGATTCTGTCTATTCCCTTTGAATCTTGTTTGATTTAAACCTTGTATAGCCTTTTAGATTTACTGGCTAGTAGTAGTATCTGTCTATGACAGATGGGTGTTACAAAGCCCTCAGCTATAATCATGTATCTATCCTTTCGGATCCATAAGGTTTTGCTTCTTGCATGTTGAGGTTTTGCTCTTTGGTCACACATATTTAGGTTCTTATGTTCTTTTGTCCCTATGGCCTTCCTTATCGCTAATGATTTTCTTTTGAAGTCTTCATTCTCAGCTATCAATATGGCTGCATCCTCTTTTAGTAAAAATTAGCTAAAAAAATTGATGAGTGCATTATGTATCTTTCACCATCCTTTTACTATTATTATATTTCAAGCATTTTTTTTCAAATAACATTTAACTGCCTTCTGCTTTTCAACATGCTCTTTCAATCTCTGCCACTTGATTAAAGTTTTTAGATCATTTACATTTCAGGTAATGAATGATATACTCTGAGGCTTAAGTTTGTCATTCTGTTTTTCTTCTGGTTCTTTTTTGTTTATCTTTCTTCCTGTGTTACTTGAGTCCTTTAGAATGATTCTATCTTAAAATATATGGTGCAGTGACTATTCTCTCTGTACACTATTCATGTGACTTATTATAGCCTAGTGCTGTCAAAAAATTGCTATCTTTAGTGAAGTGCGGTGTATTCAGTACCACTTGGTAATCTTTACTTTCCCATTTAGAAATACAACTTCTGTGACTATCCTATGTCATTCTAATTCTATTTTAATTATTGGACATGTTTATAAAACTTATGCATACCTAAGTTGTATGGTAATAACAAAAAACTTGTCTTCTGGATGGTTAACAACCTAAGTTTGCAGACCAAAATTAGAGAAAAAGGAGGGCTGCAAGGAAAGCCAACATTTTGGCCCTAGCCTTCCAAGGTCAATTAAGACTCAGGACATATGAGAACTTGTAGTGTTACATCATGTAACTCGTTAGTGTCCCAAATTTTCTGATCAAGGAGATTATGCAGACAAAGAGGAAAGTGATTGATGATGTAGAGTGTGCCTAAGGAGAGTCACATGGAGAGAAAATATTCTCTTAGGCTTTCACAGAGAGCACATTGGCCAAGCAATGGCCGTGACTAATCCACATGGCTGACACTGACAAAGGTTCTACAATCTGAGGTATAGGATCTCTGGATAAATCCTGAGGGGATTTCATTGACCTTCTCAGACCCAAAAGCTACAACTCTTGTTGCATAGGTCCTGCTTTACCTTGGTCTTAACCATCCAGCAGAAAAGTATAAAGTCTGCATCTTGTACAGCAATTAACCACTAGAAAGAATGAAATATAAGAACTAAAGCCATGCTCTTATGGTGAGCTATAGGGGACTCAGGTCAACAATTTCTAAAATTGCCAGTCAAGCGGAAGACCTAATACTATTATGGACTACTGATTCTTTTAGACTATTTTGCTGAGTTTACACACCTATAATATTCAAATAACGGAGCTTAACAAAAAAAAGGGGGATACAGATGAATGTCCATTTTGTATCTGTGTATTCAAAGTGGTTAGGATAGATATATAATTACATTCTCTTAATGAATACAGGGATTTGTTCTAATGGTGTTTGTAAATAGGATATCAAGTCTGCATCTTGTACAGCAATTAACCACTAGGAAGAATGTATGCAATGTTTTAATTATTGAAACTGTCCTACCAATTTGATTTGAAACTATCTCATTGCTATTTGTTTCTCAATAAAATTATGAAAAAAGAAAGAAAACTGAACTTCAGAATATAAAAAATTAAACTTATGCATAATCATAATTTGATTATATATACTTATGACTCTGCTCTTTATATTTTTCTTATTTTCCTCCCGGTGATGCTATCCCTTTCTCTTTACATTATTTCTTCTCTGCTTGAGGAATTTTTTTTGACTAATCTTTCAGACTAGATCTACTATCAACACATTCTTTTAGCTTTTCCTCCATGTGAAAATGCTTTTATTCCACTTCTATTCCAGAAAGATCATTTAAGTAGGTACAGAATTCATGACAGGCAGTTCTTTTCTTTTGCCGCTTTCTTATAGCTGCCCTGGTTTCAGAAGAGAAAGCCTCTGGTGTTCGAATTTGGGTTTTCCTACAGATAGTACATGATTTATTTTTGGGTGGTTTCAAGATACTTACCCTTTGTTTTTGGTTAACTCAAATTTAATATGTTGTATCTTGGTGTAGATTTCTCTGTATTTAACCTAGTTGTGATATCTTAGCTTTTAGAATCTGTAGAACTTCCGTGCATACAAAACGTTAGGAAATTTTTATGCATTATTTTATTGAGTAGCTTTGCTGTCTGTTTTTCTCTTCTTTGTGGCATATGATGCAACTATATTTGGTTGTTCTTTCCATAGCTCCTTGAAGCTGCTTCCTTTTTTTCAGTCTGTGCTCTCTATTTTTCAGATTAAATGGATTATATTGAACTGTTTTGAAGGTTATTGATTATAAGTTTTATCATCTCCACTTGACTCTTTTGCCTATATAATATTCTTTTGTTATATTTTTTATTTCTAATTTCTATTTTTTTCTTTAAACTTGTTTTTACTCTAATAACATTTTTCTTTATTTGCTTCAGGATATGTCTCACTCTCAGTGAAATATTTTTATGATGACCTCTTTAAAATCCTGCTCAGATACATATATGATTAAGTTTGATGTTGACCTCAGTTGGTTATCTGTTTTTGTTCAAGTCTTAGGGTTCTTGACTTTTGGTATGACAAGTCACTTTTAATTGTTGCCTTGTTTCATTTCCTAGTGTGCCTTGCCAGCCCCACCCCCGGGTCGCACTGAGATGGTGAATGAGACTACATGATGGTGCATGCCTGCAATCCCAGCACTTGGGAGGCTGAAAACAGGGGGATCATTATGAGTCCAATTAGTACAGTGAGACCCTGTACTAATACATAAAAGAAATTAAATTTAAAAAATTGTTTCCTTGTTGTCTGAACATTTTACCTTATGTTAGAAGACCCTAGGATCATATTTTCATTTTAAAATGTCTGATTAGATATAGCATGCCATTATTGCCTACTTTTAAAGCTATGCTTCCAATGATGGCCCAATTTTCCAAGTCTTTGCCATGTTATTTTGGTCTGTTTGTATTGTATGATGCTGTCTGGGTTCCACTTGTCCTACTATTGCCTCCTGAGGAGGCACGTGGAGTCTCCCAGACTGGGCGACAGCATATCTCTAGGTCCTACAAGACTGTTCCAGGCTTCATGGAGAAAGAGGTTTCCCTGGCTGTACTGTGATATGATTTCCCTGTCCCTCTTCCCCCATCACTGCTTGGGTTCTCTGGATAGAGGATGGGATACTTGGGCCCTAAGGGGAGAGAGCCTACAGAGAGATTCTGTAGACTCTGCCCTCTTGTGTTGCTAAATCAGTTGGTTTTCCCAATATGGTCAGACACTTGTTCTGACAGGAGTTCTGCTCTTTCAGGGCAGGCTTTTCTGAGCTAGAATCCTTGCTACATGGAATCCCATAGAAAAGAAACCTGCCCGTGTGCTTTCTATGCAAGTAGTATTTGGCAGCCATAGTGTCTGTCCTCTGGAAGGAGAGTACTTCACATCTATCCCCTTCCAAGCTAGGCTGTACACAGGCTGCTTTCCAGTGGCAAGTTGGGGGAAAGGCTGGCCCCGGCTTGCTCTGTTCTGTTGGGGGTTGCCGAGCTGCTCTGGTAGCTCTTAGGTCTTATGCCAATTTGTCTTCTTTCACTAGCATTCAGAGATCCTCTAGAGTTGCCTTTGCAGCTTTCAGCTTTAAGTCTGGGGTCAGGAGGTAGGTCCATTCTTCTTGTGTGGGCGACGGGTCCACGCTCTGTTTTAAACCAAGGGAAGACTTTTTTTTGTATTTTAAGGAAGGGTCTACAGGGTGTTCAGAGTCTCACTACTAGATCAGACTCATAGTGATTTTCCTGTTTAGTCTCCCAAGTGCTGGGATTACAGGTGCGCGCCACCATGCCCAGTTTCAATCGCCGTCTCAGTGTGCCCCAGGCTCAACAAGGGAAGACATTTTAATAGATAAATACATGGAAGTCAGTGATAAAGATGCTCCAGTGTGCAGGAGGTTGAAGCTGTAGGGATCTCTTTCTTTGAAAGCCATGCCAAACTGAGAAAGTGTTCTAGATAAAATGCATATCCATCTCTAAGAGAATATGCTTCTTGTTTCTTCCATATATATTTTCTATTTCTTCATTACTTCTCTGTACAAATAGATATATGTAATAATAATCACCCTAAAATTCAATTATTTTTTGAGTCATTACATTGCTTTCAGTGTGGCTTGAACCTTAAACCCTCAGAAAAATAATCTATTACAAAATTTGGATTATTATTTAGCAGTTGATGAGTTGTTGATATGGATAATAAAATTCACTGAGCTTACAAAATTTTATATATGCATATAAAGAGTTACATATAATTTTATTCCAAGCTACTTGTGGCATTATAAAATAACTGATTCATATTGCCTGTAAAAGAAATCATTTTATAATGATAAGCAAATGTGTTTCAAGTATATGTATGCACACAGAATCCATTAGTCTAAAGACTTTAAAAGTCAAATTACCTCATCCCTTTGGGGAGAAAATTCTAAAAATGTTATATATTTTTATTTTAATGTATTTTTATTTTTATTTTTGTGAGTTCTAAAATCTGTCATAGCATAACAACAATATATGCATGACATTTTAAAATTATATAATTTGGGGCACTAATTGGGATTGGTAAATTCAAAGTAATTGGAAGGCAAGGTGCTTTAGCCAACAGGAGATTATCAAAATTCACTGCATCAAAGGCATTTTACTTGGAGGAGATTATCACCAAAGAGATACTAAGATCTTTCAACACAACTAGAAACTGGCAAAATTATCAGAATATTCCCATTTGAATGAGTTTGAAAGTCATCTGTTGATTTTGGAGTCTCAGAGAAAGAAATACTTCTGAAATTTTGTGAAAGAGAGATCTAACTGCACCTGCCAAACTTTTGTCTGCAATGCAGGAGAGCACATATCTGCGTGATTTGGTGGAAGAAAGCCAGGTGCTGCCGCCATTGTGCATCCTGCCTTGAATCTTAAGGCACTTCCATCTCTCCGCTGGTGCTCCCCATGCCCCTCACATTACTGTGATGTTTCTCTTTCCTATGTCACAGGTCACCTGCTAACATACTGTGGAGAGTACTTGCACTGCCATTTACTCTGCACTGCGTGTCTTTGCTCAGCTAGAGTGTGAGTTCCGTGCATCCAGGTGTATTTGTCACCTTTGCTCACTGATCCAAAAAGTGACTACAGCAGCACCTAACTAAACTGACAGGGCACCAATATTAGCACACAGCCAGTAGCAGAGTTCAGGGCTGACCTACACATTTTAAGATTCGGTGATGGTTTTCTTCTATTAGCTATTGTTTTTTTTTTTCAAAGTTTTATTGATAAACAGATAGCAATGAGACAGTTTCAAATCAAATCGGAAATA
>NW_004524695.1:5485183-5504403 GCF_000260255.1 Octodon degus | reverse complement strand
GTAGCAGGAAGCTCCCCACACACTCACCGGACCTGGGCTAGGACTGGGTCTCCTATTAGCTATTGTTAACCTGTTCCTCATTCTCTTTATTCACCCAGAGTTAAAGAAGAAAAGGTGCACTTGGCTCACAGTTTGTAGGGTTCTCAGTCCATTTTTGGCTGTCTCCAAGGTAGGGTGGCATGCATACCAGAGGGACATCCCAGAGGAGAAATAGTCTACAGAAAGCAGGCAGGAGAGAACACATTTGTCCTTTTTGTTTCTCTTACATCTGCATGCAGGCAACCCACGTTGGGTGGGTATAACACTTGCAACTTCAGTCATAGCCGGAAAAATGCAAAACCAATGAATCAGTGGACTAATTTAGTAATAACATACCCTTGATCCGAGCACCACATGCTGTAGATCCAGCCACTTCTGAAAAACCCCCCATGACTGCATGAGGCTTTAGGGAGACCTCTAGACAGAAACCACAACACTCAACTAATGGTATAATAGTCAGACATCTTTCTCTTTCTTCGTATAAACACAAAATACATTTAGAAATAAGTTTTAAGACCTCAGGGGCTGATTAGAATGTACCTTTGAAAAGCATATTAATCGATTTGTTATTTTTGTCCACAATATAGGATTTTTTTAAGCTTACTACAATTAAGGGGGACTAATGGTCTTGAATCTGAGAATCAAGAGTTCATTTTTTTTTTTTTTTTTTTGGAACTGGGGATTGAACTCAGGCCCTTGCACTTGCCAGCGAAGCGCTTATTCCACTGAGCCATCTCCCCAGCCCAAGACTTCATTTTTAAGTGGATGAGTTCATAAGCAGCATCAAGTCATGACTGAGCATGAAAGCACCACAGGAGAAACCTGCTCTTAGGCTCACCTGGCTTCCATAGCACGTCCATGGCCCAGAAATAGGAGTCTATTTTCCAACCACATGGAATCTTTTCTGCTTGTTCATACCTTGGACTTTAAGTGTCTTCCATTGCTTCATTTGTCATTCTTATCTTTATGATGGTTTTAAAATAGGTTATGATCATTGCAGAAGATTTCTTAGTGGCACAGGAGTATTTGGCTACCTAGTAGAGATTTTAAAAAGTTGCTGTTGAAAGTAGAAAGCTTTTCAGTTTCAGGAATACTTAAACAAAACTGTGTTTTTTTTTGTTGTTTGTTTTTCTTTATTTTTTAATTCAATTTTATTTTATTTTGAAGAGTAAAAACAGAAGCAAAACAAATAGGAAAAAAAAGACAGAAACAGAGTAACATACAACAATACATATGTCACAGATTTTCAAAACAGGAATAGCTAATTATCAATGGTTGTTTTCTTATCTATTTCTATTGTCGAATCTGTTTCTCAGATTAACAGATATAGTTATGCAAGATTGGACAAATAATTGAATATTAATGTTTGCTTTCAAGAAATCTTAATTTTTTCCTTGTCTTTTAAAAAAATTATTTTAAAGAGTATAATAATTGATAAGACATTAGAAATGGTACACATTGAGAAGACAAAGATGAAAGGTATTCAACCATGGGTTTTGTGTTACACATTGCTGTCCTCAATGAAGTTACTAAGATCACAGATAGCAGCATACCACACAGTCAAGGTTAAAATTCTCAATATTAACTACTATTTTTAAAAAAACTGATGGAAATTATTAGAACAATCATTAGGATATGATAGAAATACTTGGTATCTTAATTGTGATATTTCTGGCATATAAAATTGTATACTTCAATATTTACTATTTTATTGAATATAAATTTTACTTCGATAAGCAAAATATTAAAACAATAAATGCCAGTTGTATTTAAAGAAAAACATATGATATCTACTTTCTTTTTTTTCCAAAATTTTATTGATAAACAGATAGCAATGAGACAGTTTCAAATCAAATCAGAAGTACAGTTTCAACAAATAATACACTACATATATTCTTCTTAGTGGTTAATTGCTGTACAAGATGCGGACTTGAAATCCTATTTACAAACACCATTAGAACAAATCATTCTATTCATTAAGAGAATGCAACTATATATCTATCCTAACTACTTTGAATACACAGATACAAAATGGACATTCATCTGTATACCCTATTTTTTCTAAGTTCTGTTATTGAATATTATAGGTGTGTAAACTCAGCAAAATATTCTAAAAGAGTCCAGTAGCCCATAATAGCATTGGGTCTTCTGTTTAACTGGCAATGTCAGAAATTATTGACCTGAGTCCTCCACAGCTCAACATAACAGCATGGCTTTACTTTCTATATTTCGTCTTCTTACTTTTCTACTGGATGGTTAAGACCAAGGTAAAGCAGGACCTATGCAACAAGAGTTGTAGCTTTTGGGTCTGAGAAGGTCAGTGAAATGCCCTCAGGATTTATCCTGAGATCCCAGAAATGTTATTTTATTTTATTAATTTTCTTGTATTTGTATTAAATTTGCAGTACATAATGGTTACATTTATTATGGAGATTTAGTATGTGGAAATAACATATTTAATGGTTTTTACTTTCTCTTCTCCCTTTCCTCACCCATCATTTGATTGCTTGGTCCTCTATCCAGAAATAAATTTCTAAAGCTATTTAATCAGTGACTAGTTGACCATTTGGTGAGAGTAAGACATGACGAGACATTAAAGAGGGGTAGGTTCAGAAGAACCGTGTGTTTGTTGGCTTTCCATCACTGTAACAAAATACCCAAGATAATGAATTTAAGACGGAGAAAGCCTCATACTGGTTCACAGTTTCAGAAGTTTCAGCTCATAGTGGCTTGGGTCTGTTGGTTTGGTCCTGTTGTGACAAAACATAACATGAAAAGAAGAGTGGGGGAGAAACCAAGATCCCAACACCTCCTTCAAGCCCACGACTCCAGAGACCTATCTTCTGCTATGCCTCTCCTACTAAATGTTCTATCACCTCCCAATGGCATCATGCGCTGGAAGCTAATCTGTCGAAAACATACTTTTTAAGGTGATAATCCAGATCTAAATTATAAATACTGCAGAAAGTAGACAAAAGTTGAAAGGAAGCATTACTTATATTTTGTTTAGGGTTGGCTCTGCAAGGGACTGAGTTGATTTTATTTGTATTTTTCCGCTTTGTTTTGCAATGTATGTCATATTTCAGTGCTATAGGAAACAAGCGACTTATACCTTATTTTATCTGGCAGTACAAGTTACATTTCTCCAAGATGTTATACAGTGTAGCAGAGGTTCTGAAATGTGCTTCTCTCTATGATTTGCTTAAGTAACAACAGTTTTGATGATTTTGAATACAAAGTCAACAAAGGACAAGAAAGCAAAGTTGATATGCATTTGGGTGAAACCTTAATTTATCCTGACCTCTCTTCTCTTGGACTTGCTTATCGTTTATGTGCTCATCTGGTTTCCAGATCCTTGTCTCTGGCTCTTCTTTCTACCTAATTCCCTCCAGAGACTCATGGCTAGCTGCATCTTCTGTTTTCTCCATTTTCTTTTTTTTTTTTTTTTGTACCAGGAATTGAACTCAGAACCCTGCACTTGCCCAGCAGGTATTTGTGCCACTGAGCTATAGTCCAGGTCCTGGTCTTCTGTGTTTTACCTCTTGCTAGAGCCATAGTTGATTCTCATATGAGAGTCATAACAATATTCTACTTGTATCTGCAGCCAGCCCACAAATCTCCAAGCTAGATTAATATTTGTATTTCCTACTTTTACACATACTGCTTTCTGCTAAAATGTTTTCCTTTTTGTTGCCTTAGACAATAAGTATAAGCTGTCCAAATTCATATGTTATTCTCTACAGTGAGAAATTATGTTCGCCAGGGTTTCCCTCATTATTTCCAGAAAGTAATATGTATACCATATAAGAATGTGATATTAACATTTGTTTAAAAATGAGAAGTCTCATGCTTAGTCCAACCTTGATTACTCACTACTACCTTTGTAATGCTGTATGTATTAACATCTCAATTTCTTTTCTCAAGTTATAGGATATATCTATACCATAAAGTGTTTCTAAATTAACTGGGAGGTATGCTGCCTTCCTATTTTCCTCTATCATTCCATCCAGCTTTCAAAACTCCATCACTAAGACATTGCAGTCCTGTTATTCTCAAAAAATTTCCTTGTTCTCACATTCGTGTGTCTCCTAGCTGTCCTTCGAGTCACTTTGGTACTTTATTTAGCATCACCTATTACACTGACCTTTTCTATCAGTTAAATATAGTGATTTGCATATTTATGTTTCTTCTCTCACAATTTTAGAACTAACTTCTGGGAAAGAGTCTCTCTGTCTCTGTCTCTCTCTCTCTGTCTCTGACTCTGACTAGCTCTCTTACTCTCTGCCTCTCTGTCTCTCTCTGTCTCTCTCTCTCTCTCTCTCTCTCTCTCTCTCTCTCTCTCTCTCAATCTCTCTCCCATTTTCTCTCTGTCTCTCTGTCCTTACAGTAACCACGGCATATGAATTGCTGACCTATGATGTTAATGAATTTCTAGGGCTGCTTTGACACCACTGCTGCCATTATTACTTTAGTAGGACCATCTATTCAAATGCAATTTTACATGGAGGAAGAAAAAAAATATAGTCACTCTGATTGGAAAAGGAGTGATTGCTATATTCTCCAGTATCCTCTAGACTGCTACCCCTTGCTGACTCTACAGAACACCTATGGTTCTGTTTCAGTCTTGTCTGAAAATGACAGTATTCAGTTTATATGTCACAGTCAAGGAGAGGCCTTTTATTATCCCCCCATAGTGGTTTACCAGAAGTCTTAAATTTGTGTTTGGAATAAATACTTTATAAGCATGGAATGCATAGGGTTGCAGGTGGGATAATGGTGAACTTATATTTCATTCAATTGCGTTGTTATTTGTTGCCAAATTTCACCCCTGGTAAATACCATCCTCTCTGTTGGAAATATCTAGAAATTGACAGAAAGGAAGTTAAGTGGGAAACATAATAGCATCAGATATTTCAACAATAAGTAACTCAGAAATGAAGCATATATAGGTTTACTCATACTTGTCTGCCTTTTAAAAGAAAAGAGTTGCATTATGAGAGAGAGCTGACATTTTACAGGCATTCAAGAGTATGAAGGGGGTAGTTTGCTTTGGGGTAGATGATGCTGTTGTGTTCTCAAAGGTTTGGGTTATCATAGAGACAAGAAAGATTTATATAAAATAATTCTATGAGGGAAGAGACTGGTTTTGCTGGGGAAGTTTCCTATAAGCGTGGGAAAGGATTTCTTTTTCTTTTATTTTTTGAAAAAGTTAAAAAATTGCCTTGAATTCCAATGTGCAGAAATGCCAAGTTCTCCTTATCTCTAGAGGTATAGAAACTCAACTGCTATGAACAAAGAATATTCTTTTTTTTCCCCATTAAACTTTTTTTTAATGGGTCTCAAAATTCTGTGACAGATTTTTGGTCAAGTTGTTTCCACTGAAAAGTATTGATTTTAAAAATATCGTAAAAACTGCCACACACACACACACACACACACACACACACACACAAATGGTCCACAAAACATTCTCCTTTCCTTCTGAAGGTTTTACAATGCAATGTTATCATTAGCCAGTCTTTCACTATTAAACCTAAATGGCCAATTGGGAGAAATAGTTCTGAGACTGGTCTTCTGCCACTGATTAAGACTGGGGTGGCAGCTGTTAGGGATAATATTCAGTTAGCCTTCTGAGCTTTCTGGGCAGAGTTAGTGACCTTGCTAGCTTCAGCAGCCTTCTCGTCCACAGCTTTGATGACAGCCACAGCAACTGTCCATCTCATATCATGAACGGTGAAACGACTCAGAGGTGAGTAGTCAGAGAAGCTCTCGAGACACATGGGCTTGGCCTGGAACCATGTCTACGATGGCAGCATCACCAGATTTCAAAAACTTGGGCCCATCTTCCAGCTTCTTACCAGACTGGTGATCAATCTTTTCTTTCAACTCAGCAAACTTGCAAGCAATGTGAGCTGTGTGACAATTCAGGACAGGGGCATAGCCAGCACTGATCTGGCTGGGATGGTTCAGGATAATCACCTGAGTGATGAAACCTGCTGCTTCCATTGGTGGGTCGTTTTTGCTGTCACCGGCCACATTGCCATGCTTTGACAGACATGTTCTTGACACTGAAGCCTACATTGTCCCCAGGAAGAGCTTCACTCAAAGCTTCATGGTGCATTTCAACAGACTTGATTTCAGTTGTGACATTGACTGGAGCAAAGGTGACTACAATGCTGGGTTTGAGAACAATAGTCTACACTCGGCCCACAAGGACAGTTGACAATTTTGTTGACATCCTGTAGGGGCAGCTGCAAATGCTTGTCAGTTGGGTGAGTGGGTGCTAGGATGCAATCTAAGGCTTCAAGAAGTGTGGTTCCACTGGCATTGGTATCTTTATGGGTGATCTTCCATTCTTTGAACCAAGGCATATTAGTACTTGGCTCCAGCATTTGTCACTATTCCAAACAAAAATTGGCACAAAAGCTATGGTGTGACGGTTGTAGCCAATTTTCTTAATGTAGGTGCTGAGTTCCTTAACCATTTCTTCATATCTCTTCTGGCTGTAGGGTGGCTCCATGAAGTTCATTTTGTTAACATCAACAATTAGTTGCTTTACACCCAGTGTGTAAGCCAGAAGGGCATGCCCTGAACCATTCCAACCAGATCAGTGCTGGCTATGCCCCTGTACTGGATTGTCATATAGCTCACAATTACTTGCAAGTTTGCTGCACCAAAAGAAAAGATTGATCTTCCCATTCTTAGAGATACCAGCTTCGAATTCACCAATGCCAGCAGCAACAATCAGGACAGCACAGTCAGCCTGAGATGTGCCTGTAACCATGTTTTTGATGAAGTCTCTGTGTCCAGGAGCATCAATGATGGTCACAAAATACTTGCTGGTCTCAAATTTCCACAGGGAGATGTCAGTGGTGATACCACACTCACGCTCAGCTTTCAACTTGTTCAAGATCCAGTCATACTTGAAGAAATCCTTCCCCGTATCAGCAGCCTCCTTCTCAAATTTTTCAATGGCTGTTTTGTCAGTGCACCTGCATTTGTAGGTCAGATGGCCATGGCTGGTGGTGGTGGACTTGCTGGAGTCCACGTGTCTGATGACAACGATATTAAAGTGAGTCTTTTCCTTTCCCATGTTGGCTTTGATTTAGTGGTAGTTTTCACTACACCTGTGCTCTCATGGCAAACCCATTGTGAAAAATAAGAATAATCTTAATACAAATGAAAATCTCAGAGAGAATAAAAAGGAGAGTAAAAGGAGAATAGGTTGGTATTTTCTTTTAGGGAATTCCTAGTAAGACAGATTAGGTCTCTATACACCCAGTACAGCACTCTTAACAACATCTTATCCTTCAGAACTCACCTTTCAATCATCTTTTTCTTTGTATCCTTCCTTTTCCTCTCCTTCCTTCCTTCCTTCCTTCCTTCCTTCCTTCCTTCCTTCCTTCCTTCCTTCCCTCTCTGTGTATCTCCTTTTCTCTTTAATCCACACCCCTCCTTTTATTTTGTTCCAAGTAGGATACTAAGTGGCATGTTTCTCATTTTATGTTGTCTAGAAATCCTGGGAAAAAACCTAATACTGATGCAAACACTCTCCCAAATTCTCTACCTTTTAAAGAGGACTGGCAATGGGTAAGCCCTCAGTTTAGGTCTTTCGGAGACAGGCTGACTCTCATCCAATTATTATCCAATAATTAGGCATTTTGTGGGAGAGGTTATAATTTAGTCACCTAGTGGAAAAGATTTTCAGGCTAATACTGTATGCTAGTATTGATAGAGATAATTACTTATTGTGTTTGCAAGAAGGGAAGAATGTAATCTCCTTCCTCAGGTGAGTGGCTGTGAATGAATGTGACTTTCTGAGTCATTCTTTGCTGTGAACAGCAGAAGAATTGGTAAGGACCCAAGGGAGGGAACAGTGGTGTACATTACTAGTGATACTCCACTGCTTTGAGAAGTTATGATGCATGAGCTTCCTGTAGGTCCAGTGGCAGATGGATGACTTTGAGCCTGTTTTTCTCTTTAGCAGAGTGCCTTCAGAATAAGGGAACAAGTGGAAGAGCCTTGAAAGAATACTACAGGTGGCAGAGCTGTGGAGTTGACAGGAAGATGAAAGCACAGTATTTTTCTGATGAAGATGCACTACAATGAGGTGTTCCCACTGGCCATGTTCTGGAAAACCTCATGCATGCTCCACAAGAGATACATCTGCCACTTTGAGGGGGTTCATGGTGAGTTCCTGTCAGCCATGGGAAGGTCATTATAATACCTCCTGTGGTGGGAATGTCAGGGCTCTTCTATTTGTCCTACTCTTTTATCCAGTTCCAACCTTGTCAGACAAATGGTGATCCAGAAGGACTAGGGTAGGAACATTCTAGAAATCAACAATATCTCTTTTGTTTGCTGTGGACCTTGGGCTGCCATAGATGGAGAGGAAAGTATCAAATAACTGAAGACAAGATGGTGTTGGAACATGACTGGCTGGACTTATAAAACCCAGAGTGACCAGAACACATGGAGTATTCCCAAGATGATGCTAAGGAGATAGGAATGCAGTGGAGCATGTTTAGAGACAGCTGCTAGAGAAATCTAAAGCCATTTCATATTTGTGTGTTTAGACTGCTCAGCACATCTTGTGCTATTTAGGAGCACTGCAGTTGGGATAGAACTTGCATTGTCTGTCAAAACATTGTGAAAGTTAGCTCACAGAATGTGGCTGACTTTTGTAAAGACTTCTGAGAATTCGTTCTTTGTTACAGTATGACTAGAATGATTACTAATAATCTAATGCTTTCTCATAACTTGATCCACACTAATTCAGTATGATTCTAAAATTGCTACCTATCCTTTTTGTGAGGGTGATTGTGTTATTTGTGATAAATTTGAATAGGAACTTCTTATAAGTGGTGATAGATTTTCTTCTGGCTTTCTAGTAAATGAAGAAAAGAAACTTGGCAAATTGACTTAAGATTTTGACAATGCCACAGAGTCAGTTTTATTTATTTTTTTTAAAGAGAAGACACCTTATACCCTTACACCCAAGCATGCATTTAAAATCCATAAAATGAAAAGAAGCTTTCCAAGGACTGGATCCCAAAGAACCATCTCAGAAGCAGAGGCAATGGCTTAGCAGCTGCCGTCATAAGCAATTTGGCACTTAAGGAACTTGAGATAATTGTCAACCTTGTGTGTGTCCCTGCGCAGGCAGCGGAACATGTTATGAAAAGCAAATAGGAGGGACTCTACATCGTTTGACTGCAGAGCTGGAAGTCCCAACCAGACGGCGTAGTCTCCATTGTCTGTGATTTCAGGATCAACCTAGTTGACAAAGACAGTCACTTAATATTCACATTGCTTGTTTTTGTATTATTTTTAATTGCTTATTCTTGTTGCTTTCAATTGTTCAATAAAGATGTGGGGGAGAGATGGGAGTGTAAAACTTTAGCCAAAAGCTTGAGTTTTCATGTATCCTTGTCAGCATATCATAAAACCATTACTCATCTAAAAGCTATGCGCAGAACACATGTATAATTTTTCCAATATGCAAGTGAAGTACCTTTCTGTGGGCATAGACAGGTGAAGAACAGGAAAGTTGTTGCTGGAATACAGACATGGAGCTGAAGAAGCCACAGTGGGAGGGCTAGGATCTGTTTTCTTACTAGGAACTTCTACATTTGAAAAAGCTGCAGCTTGTCTTTTCATGTCCCCTTATACTTTATTTTTACCCGTAGCTCACGATTTATCTTTCTATTGCTTTGAGCTGGATCTGTTCTCCATATCATTTCTGTACCCACAACTTGGAGATACCAAGGGTTGCATTTGATGACTCAAGGTGCAGAGAGTCCAGGCAGGACTGCCTAACAGGGTCAGGGGTGCCTGAAGGAGGAATAGCTTCTTACTTTTAAGTTCCAAGGGTGGGAGTCACTAGGGAAAGCACATATGGGAAGGAAGGTTCTGGAAGCAGCCTGCCTCAGTGAGGGTCAGGGTAGGGTGGGATGGGACTCATTCAGAAATGTGCTCAGTCAGCAAGATGGAGTAGTGGGCCCCGTGCACCCTGTGGGCCTCAGCAAGCTGGATGCTCCTAAAACCATTACTGTGTCTCCAACTATGTGAACAGCTCCAAGGTACAAATCTGCAGTAATTACAGACTTTTTTTTTCTTGTGGGCTGTCTCATCCTACCCTGGGGGCAGGGCTGGTGTGGCATGTGGTGCCAGCGATCCAAAAACTATGGTTCCTGCGGTTGCCTAAGCTTGCCTAAGCAGGCGCTTGAGACCGCTGAGCTATCTCACCGGTTCCAGTAATTACAGATCTCGATCTGATGAACTTTCTCCTATAGGACAGGAACACTTCTGAAATCTGGAAGTCCCCATTGGAGTTCAAACTCTGTGTGTGTGTGTGTGTGTGTGTGTGTGTGTGTGTGTGATGTTGCTTTCTGCATTTATTTATTTATTTTTATTTCTGGTGATTGAGCCCTCTGACAAAATTTACTGTGCAAGATGCCATGATATGAGCAGAAATAAGTGAACAAGTGGTAGGGAAAAGGAACAGAAGATGAAGCATTACGAGACAGATTAGTGACCTCCAGAAGTCGGCTCATGGTAATGAAGAAAATAACTTGAAAATTAAGGTGTTTATTTCTTGTGTTCCTGGGTTAATATGTCCTTTGTGTTGGAGATACTTTTCTACCATGAAAATGACAAAAATGACACATGATAACATATACTTAGAACACAAAAAAGAGAAATATAAAATTGCTTCTGTTATTATTTCTATAATCATGTATTTTTCTTTAGATATAATCCATTATTTCTGAGGACATCAGAAAGCTTTTCAGCTGTCATCTTGCTAATGTTGAAATTGTTCTATCTGAATAGAGGTGCATACTGAAAATATTAATTCAATCTAGGTATGACAAACTATTAGGGAAGATTAAATATAATGATGTTTTGATTTAGGAACTCCAAGTCAAAGAACTTTAAGATAACTTTCTATACATTATAAAATAAGGAACAGTCCAGAAAGGGTAGAGCTTGTCTTTCATGACCCTCTCATTGCTAGTGCTATGGGACAGTGCTGATGCTGTAGCCTGCTCTGTCTCTTCTAGGTAGGGGTAGCGACAGATTGGGGGACTATCTGACCTGATTTTGATTTTCTCCTTTCTCTCTTCCCACTCTACTCCTCTGGGGTGAGAAGTTAAAGAAAAGAATCGGACCAGAAATTCTGTGCAGGTCTCCTGAGATACATTTAAAGAGTACTTCTCTTGCGGGTCTTGTTGTCTAATTATCTTTCCCTGGGGAATGTGTAACCACCCACCCAAGGGAGGGACAAGTTTTTGATGGCTTTGTGGACAGTGCAGGGAAGGCAGCACCTGTTGGCACAGTGAAATTCTGAGATGTACTGGCAAGCTCTCCATTATGGCTGGCTGTGACTCTTGCTTTGCAGCAGTCTATAAGATAGAACATTTAGCCTAAATGTTCCTTCCAAGTGAGGGATTTTGAAACATTTACCACCAGGGAAGGGCCTCTCTGATGAGAAAACCAAGAAAGCCCAAGAGGCGGCTCACCAGCTTGCCAATCTTGTCCAGGCCTTCTAGAAGGCGCTGGTTTTGCTGCTGAATCTCTACGGCTTTCGCTCTGAGAGCATGTGGGTCTTTTGGCAGGCGACTGGTTTCTGTGATGAGATGATTCAGAGGTTCGGTCCAGGAGCGCAGCAAGTGGATGACCAGGATGAC
This sequence comes from Octodon degus, assembly GCF_000260255.1. Lineage (NCBI taxonomy): Eukaryota > Metazoa > Chordata > Mammalia > Rodentia > Octodontidae > Octodon > Octodon degus. The sequence goes on along the minus strand of NW_004524695.1, from coordinate 5,492,674 downwards.
AAAGTCTTTTTGCTAAGCAGCAGGGTTGCAGCAGTGACATTAAAATAAGTGAGATAGACCTGGGTTAGTACATACGACTCTGCTCAGAAAGAGTGAAATCAAATATTTCTTTGTAATTTCAATGCTTGTGTAAAATTCTTCAGTAAATGAAAGATGTCAGCAAGATGAAATTTAAGCCATTAACATATACTTTGCTATAATAAAACAAACACAGAGAACTGATCAAAATAACCATTTTTTTTTTTTTGGTGAGGGTTCTAATCAATAACATTCAACTTCGTTTTCCCTCTGAAGTGCTATTTTTATTTAAAATCATGTTGAGAACCAGAAGAGAGATGTAATAATAATAAAAATTGGAACTTGGAAGAATGATTAGGGCTTGATATGTACACTTTGTTATCACCAGAGCAGAGGCCAGAGTGGCATCTGTGACAATTGTGACCTACATGCATGGGGGTGACTATCAGTGATGACGTAGGAGAGGGCAGAGGAGCCAGTAAGAGTGAAGGAGTCAGTATTCGGGGAGAAGTAGGACCAAGTGTTGTGGCTTGTGTCTAGTTGTCCCTCTAAAGCCTCGTGCAGTCGTGGGGCAGCTTCTAGAGTTTGTGATTAATTCATGATCCAGTGCTGAGATTCTGGATGTGAGTGCCACTCCCACCCAGGAGCAGAGAGCCTGACTACAATATAAGGAAGTGAGACAAGTTTTCTAGCTGCTGTGGCAGCTGCTCCTCCCTTTTTGCTCTTGTTCTTTGCTGTTTTTCACCACCATGAGCTGCTGCCCTCTGACCTGTGCTGCTCTGCCTTGGAGCCAACTGAGTATGGACTGAAACCTCCACAAATTGTGAGCCAAATAAACTTTTTCCTTAATTTTTGGGTGTCAGATATTTTGTCCCAGCACTGAGAGAAAGTAACCAAGGAACACCAAGAGCATCTTGAAAACTGGAAAAGATGGCTCAGATGAGCCAGGCATCATCGAAGGAAAAGGCTGCCAATGCGGGAGCCAGTAAGAACCTGTAATAAATGAAAGTGCGCCTGTACTTCATATACATTTACATGATTGTCTCTTTACCTTTGGATGTCCAAGTCGGTTCAAACTTTCCTGCAGTATATTATATATAATCCTAGGTCCAAGGCATTGGCTTAAGTAATATTTGCTTGGACAATTTATGGATCTGGTATAGCCTTTATTTAGCATATGGCTTTCTATACAGTGTATCAACTACATAATGTAGTTTTCTCTGTTTGCTTACTCTTGCTCCATTGTTTTCTGCGGGGTGACTACTTCTACACCCCTTACAGTGCCTGCTAGAACCTCTGGCTTGGCAAAGCCAGCACTCGGCCTCCATGGTTCTGGGGAAGCTTGGGCTAGTGACTCACGTGAATTTGCTGGGCCTGCTCTTTGCCAGCTGGGGTGGAGATGGACGCAGTGTGGCACATGCTGATGGCCTGGGTAAAGAACCCCGGGCCCTGGGAATACTGCGCATCCTGGAAATGATGAAGAAAATTCAATTAATTCAATTAGCTGTGGTTTGGGAATTGAAAACAGTGGATCCATTACCAGAATAGTAATCCGTTTGATGGATGCGTAATTGAAAAAAATGAATGCTACATAAAAATTGCAGCTAACGAATTAATAAGGTAACCCCGCTGCTTGCTCCCCTGTCCATTAGTGCTGTAATCTCATTGTTTTCAACTCCCTTCCTAACCTCCAACCTCTTCCTTCTCTGCTGTGCACTCACTCTTTCCTCCCTCCTCTGAGTTACTGGCTGGAAGGTGAACACTAAAACTAGCAAAACTAAGCAATTTTTGCTCTAGTATTTGAGCCAATAGCCATGGTGAATATGTTTCTGTATTTGTCTCCTTGATCTCTTGTTTTCTGTGAGTCCAGACTGATGTTCTTTCCTTAAAATGATATTAATTGTAACTTCACTTTCATTTGCCTCTTACTACCTGTAGCTGTGTCTTACCAAGTCCATCATAATTTCAAGATACAAAACTTTTTATCGTGACAAAAGAAGTCAGAAAAACAGGAAGGAAACATTTTAGGAACTACTAAATAATCATTCAGATTAAAAATAAAGACTGCAAAATATTGTGACCTTTTAAAGGTTTTTGTGGGAAAATTTTGAAGACAAAATATAGCAAGCTGAAAATGGGGAGTGAAAGACAGCCTAGTGATTAAAAGGAACTGATAATTGTTTCTGCAGTTCAGACTAGCCTTAGGTTCATGGTGATATTCCTGGTTCAGCCTCCCAAGTGCTGGGATTAGAGATGTGTGCCACCATGGCCAGTTATGAATATGTACTTATTACAGATACTGGACCACATTCTCTATGGGGAACCTTTAGTTGCAGGCCCTAATCTGTCACCTGCTCCTTCACTGGCCTGCAAGAGATAACAACTTTCAAAGTCTGTCATCTAAGGTAGGGCCTGTTTGCACTCCATAGTCCTTCTGTTGTAATCATAAACTCACGCACTACAGGTTTTAGGAAAGTGGTTCCTAGCATTTTGAGGTTGCTGGAAAAGCTATCAATTTCCCCCTTTGACATGAATTCAGTTTAACTTAATTCTATTCGGTCCACCCAAATCACTGCAGTGCTGTGCACGTCTTGGGGACATTTGCAGTGTTCTCAGGGAACAGTCTGCCTGAGGATGCCCCTCCGCACACAGAACAAGAAATCAGCATGTTTTTTCTGCTTCATCTCAGGGTGATTTGTGTCAAGTGTTTACATTTTGAAACATGAAGCCAATGAAGAGAAATTAACAAATCACTACATTCATTAACACTGCGAGATTTCACGAACATTTCCATTTCCTCATCCCACTTTTTACTGGCCGATGCCACCTTTAGCCTGTTAAGATACATTATTTGAAATTTGCCTGATACGATTTTCATGGTTAAATTGTAGGGCAGCCTAACTGCCGGCGTGAAGGTTCCTTTCGAAAGAAAGAGGCAAAAAGTGAGGCACTTACAAATTCCTGGAACATTTCTGACGAGAGGCTATGGATATAGTGAGATACGATGATGGCCCGATCAAACAGTTCTCGGAGGGACACCCGGCAGCTAGCCCCGTTGGGACAGAAGGGCTGGGAAGCCACGTGCTTGCACAGGAGCAGGTTTGACATAAGCAGCAGCAGTAAGAGTGACCGTACTTGAACAAAGAACAGGAGCCACTTGAGATAATCTGTTCAGAGAAGGTATCAAAGCAGTCCTGCCTGGAAACGACTTATCTTTCCCACTGACTTCTGCCTGTGGTTCACTGCTTCTTGGATAGCTGGGGAAAAGAAGATTCAACACCTTCCACAATGTGCATTTGGATTTGCACAGATACGTAGTTTGAGAAGCAAATGACTTCTTTCTTGCATTTTTTGTGTGGGTGTCAGAAGACACTTCTGGGCTTTGCAAACATTTGGAGCTTAAATTAATTCTGATGGGAGGTGTTTAAGTCATTCTCTTAAAATAGCTTAACATCCTGGGAATTTCTGTAGATTTTTCAGCCTTCAGACTCTCCAGGAGCTTGTAATTTTTCTAACTCAGTGTCTAATATCTGCATTTTGGACACCGATATAACAAGAACACCACAGTTTGTCTGTCTGTTTTATCATCAAGCTTGGTAAGAATAAAGCCACAATTGAGTGGTTGCTAGTACTGAACATAAAAAGTATCCTAGCATGAAAAGGATGCCTTGGCCTGGATCTGTTAACACCCATGAGAATCCAGTGTATTTGCTTGACCAAAACATCTAGCTTTTTTTTTTTTTTTTCTAAATCTGAGTTTTACAATAACCCTGAGAGACAGACTGTGCCTTCCTAATTATCATCAAGTTATATTGATGAAGCACAGGGCTTAGTGAGGTCAAGTGATTTTCCTTGGGTCCTATTATTAGCAGGTGGGGAGGCTGTGCATGAGGGCAGCGGGCTGTGCACATCCATTACTGCACCACCGCGCACACTGTGGGTGCTCAGGTTGACTCTGGACAGCCCAGACACCATCCGCGGTCCTGGGGCGCGATGTTTGCAGCAATTGCTACTGTTATTCATGAGAACATTTTTCTTTGATTGTAGGGTAACAGTGGCCTTCTGAGGCTTGATTTTTATCTACCTTGCCTGCTCTGTAAAATTCCCACATTAATATTCTTTGAAAATAATCAGAGATGCTTTTGTCCATTTATGATGCAGACCTGTAGCCTATCAATAATTTATGCTTGCAAAAGGAAAGAAATAGCTACCAAATTAAAATCCCCTTTTACCTTCAGTAACACTACTCCTGAAGAATTTCTGATAGGAAAGTGTGACAGAAGACTTAGCTTCATGGAGCCCTTGATAAATGCAACTGGAGCTCTCCAACATTCAAGATTTAAATATTAATAACACCTAAACACACATACCTAAAATCATGAACATACCTAAACATTTCTTACTATAGACTGTAACTAAGTCTTTTTGCTACAAAATTAAAAATAATGATCCTTATAGGCTTTTAGTCTTCCCAAAACGTAATGATTCAAAAATTTACTTTCTGTCTGTCATCGTAAGGTAAGGTAGCCAAATGGATATTTTCTGTACAGGTGTATTGAAGAGAGCTTTGAAATAGAGAAACCGGGACAACAGCGCCAGGAAAATGCATAGCTGGGTGAACGTTCTGCAAGGCCGAGGACATTTATCTGTACATTTGTCAGCAGGGGGATTTTCACAGCTTAAGATAAGATAAAGTAGACAAATGTGTTTGTTCTTTATTCACATAAGCAAATTTTATGATGGTTACTAATTCATTTTTTCTTATAAATGTCACTGAGCAAGTAGAAGAGATTACTCAGGATGAGGCTGTTTTTTGTTTTGAAGTCGTTTGGCGTGAGCCAACCTCAGGAAGCAGGGCAGGCATCACACGCGTGCTGCCGCTGTCGGCCCCACAGCTTCAGGACTGAAGGTGCATTAGGCCGATCCCATTGGTCAAGCCACATGAGCTCCGAGAACCAGAAATGTTCATGTCTGCCTTGTGGAGTTCTCCCAGGTGGCACCCATTGCCTCCTGTGGTCTTATTCTAGTCCAGAGTTTCTCAATCTCAGCCTTATTACCTTTTCGAGCCAGATAATTTCTCAGTCTGTCCTGTGCACTTGAGAGTGCTCACAGGGCACTGTCTTCTACCGGTTAGACGCTAGTAACACCCTCCCTGTGTCTCACTCACCAGAGGGTCTCTGTCCATTACCAACTGTCATGGAGAAGGTGGAGCCCCCCATTTAAGAACCTCGGAACTATTCTATTGGACTCTATACAGTTTCTCTCCAGAGTAATAATTACATAGTGCTAAATCCTGCAGACTTGAGACCTCTTGCTATTAGCTACAATTTCACATTAATCCCCCACAAAAGTGTTAAAGGCAGCAACTCGCTGCCTGGTGGCACATACCTTGTCCCTTGCCATCCATGGTGAGGATCAGAACTGGGCACACCTTCACCGGCCAAGGCTAGCAGTCTCATGTCCAAGTTCAGATGTTGGCTTTATAAACCTTAGATATTTTCATGAATGTATTTAATCAGGCCTCCTCTTCCCCTTTCCCAGTCCTCTATTTCCGTCATTGAGATTACCCCCATAATTTCAAACATCAAATGGTATTTTATTTCTTATTCATATTCAGGAAGACACACTGGCTAGAAATGAAGGATTTTGATTAATTAGTCCAAAAGGAAATGAGAGAAATGATGAAGGTGAAATTTGGAGACTAGTTTGGGATACAGGATCTGTAAAACGATAGAAGTCATTTACTTTAAAATTTACTTGTATTTCTTGGCAGTTTATTAAATATATAACATTGTATTTCACTTAGGACGCAGTCTCATGTATTATCAGTTATAAATGTCTTGCTCAAGTTGTTAAGTGAATTAATAGTTTCAAAATTTATGTACTGCATACCAGAAGGTACAGAATAGGGACCGAGTAAGGTAGGATTTTCAGTTTCTTCCTATACCTTGAATTCACTCATCTTTTTGCTTTTATATATTCTCTTTTGTCCCCTTTAAAATGAGATACCTATATGGTACTTTGCTTTATAACATGTATTTCATATGCTTATTGCTTTTGATTTTAACATATATGTAAATTTATATTATTATTATTATTATTATTACAGAACTGGGGATTGAACTCAGGTCCTTGCACTTGCCAGGGAAGTGCTTATTCCACTGAGCCATCTCCCCAGCCTCAATTTCTATTATTATTATCCCCAGGTTTACAGACCAGGGAACAAGCTTGGAAAAGCTATATTCAAATGATACAAAGAAGTAACTCTTCTTTTTTTAAATGTATTTAGTTCAGGGTCTACAGGGTCTCACTACAGATCGGACTTGTAGTGATCCTCCTGGTTTTTTAGCCTCCCAAGCACTGGGATTATAGGCATACTCCCCGACACCCAGTCCCAATCACCTTCTCAGCACACCCCAGGAGTGGGGCTGGCACAGCACTCCAGGGATCAAACCCTGGTCCCTGCGTCTGCCTAAGCAGGCATTTTAATCCGCTGAGGTATCTGGCCAGCCCTAGAAGTAACTCTTCCTCTGTGGTCAAGTTACACACAGGAACAATAATGTATTTAAAAGGAGTGGTTAAGGATGTTGAGAAGGGAGGGATATATATCATTTAACATACAGTGATGTGAATCCATGTCTAAGAAGACAGCGCCATTAACTTTAGAGATTATTTTGGGTGAGTAACAGTAGTATTGGAGGCCAATTCCTCTCTATGTGTGTGTGTGTGTGTGTGTGTGTGTGTGTGTGTGTGTTCCTTGTAGAGTGTGTAATAAACCAACATTTTAGGCAATTATTTCCTCCATTTGGAAGGATAGAGGTAGATAAACTATAATTAACTTGTGATCAGTCAGCCTTTTCTGACCCCAAGTCACTCTGGGGAAAGGACAAAATTCATCGTTCATAGACTCAGATGTTCCATTCACTCATAGAGATTGCCGAAGTGAAATGATTACAATGAATAAAAATGAAGTTGTCGATGGCTTTCTCTAATTTTTAAGTCCATGCATCTACAGCAGCTTGTGACCTTTAATTTCAATTTTACTGTCTCTGATATTAGATGGATGTAATTTAAAAAATAATCTTTTCTTAGGCCATTTTCTCTTTCCATAGTTGTTAGTACCACATATGTGGTGTAGCAATAACTGAACTGAACACTTTTGCAGAGTCCTAGAAATCTTTAGCAAAACTAAAATCTCTGAGAAATGAGCTCTTGATTGCCTTAATTTAAGTTATGCTAGATTTTTTTTTATCATAAATGTTAAGTGTGGTGATTTATTATCTTTGTTAATCTAAAACCTGGGCTAAGATTCTGTATACTTGTATTAGATATCTGTTTTTTCCCCCCTGGACAATGAAAAATTCTGATTATTAAGAAAGGAGAGCTTAATACTGTTTTTTAAAAATTTACTTTAATGCAAAAAAAGATAAAATAACAATGAAACAGTTAAAAGTCTTTTTTTTTTTTTTTTTT
>NW_004524695.1:5452319-5485083 GCF_000260255.1 Octodon degus | reverse complement strand
AGGGATCGAACTCAGGACCTTGTATTTGCCAGGCAGGCACTTAAAGCTTCTGAGCTATCTCCCTAGCTGGTATTTTTTTTTTTTTTTTTTTTTTTATGCATTTGGTACAGGGTGTCACTATACAGCTGAGACTCATAGTTATCCTCCTGTTTTCATCCTCACCTGTGCTGGGATTAAAAGCGTGTGCCCCCAGGCCAGGACTGGGTTGCCTGCTCAGTGCTCCCCAGGGGTAGGGCTGGCACAGCATGTGGAACAAGCCCCAGTCCCTGCACTTGCCGGAGCAGGCGCTAATCCACTGAGCTATCTCACTGGCCCTAATGCTATTTTATATTTTTCTCTCTAACAGAAACATAAGAGTAGGAAAATCTTCCCTAAGAACTGACATTGACAACTTACTCTTAAAATACAAAGGTGCTACGACTTTTGTAGATAGCCAGGATAAGAATAATCTAAGAAAACCTGCATTGTGTTTAGTCAGTGCAGGTCAATTGATTTATTGGACTGCAAAGAGGTAAAATTTATCGTGTGCTTCCTTGCAGTCTCGCAGCCTCACATTTCTTGTGAGCCGGATATTGCGATATCTAAATAATGCAAAGAGCATATTTTACGCAAAAAAGTCATGGCTGTCCTATTCTTCTACTATATATGTTACCGCCTTCACCTGAATGCTTGTGTGTGCTCTTTTGCTGGTCTTTTTCTTTATCAAACTGCTGCGCCCTTAAATTAGAACTGTAAAGAAATTCGCCAGGAATGGCTTCGTCTGCTTTTATGTGGCAAGCTCCATTTGTTTGCTTGTGATTACATCTGATAGCTTGTGATTACATTGAGAGCTGATGACTGATTTCTGTCAAGTAGCTGAATAAATAATAGCTAAAATGCTGTTAAAGTTCTCATGTTATTTTTAGTATGTGAAACTAATAAGCAATTTTTCCATCTTTACCGGAGAGTTCGAATTTTTAACATTAAGTGACATCACATTCGTTTTCATTCCTAGTTAAGAAGACAACATGTGTTTTATTTACAGTTTATTTACTTATTTTTAAATTGGGCATAATTTGAATTCTTCTGTCATTCATGACACAACACACAGCAAAAGCATCACATAACTTGAGAAGGGTGTACTGTAAGATGTGGGAGAGGCTGTTAAAGAGTGAAAGAAATTAAGAGCATAAAAAGTTTTGAAAATTATTTTAATTGAATCTACATAGCAGCAAATTGTCTTTAATAAAGGTAAACTTTCAGATGATTTAAAGCATGTTTCCTATGGGTTTAAAAATTCCAAATAATTATTTTTCATAACTTGGACTGAGGAGTCAAATAGAATATATGTCTGCAATCCACAGGTTAGAGGACTAGTGGGGACATTCTGCCAAGTAGGATGTATATGTACCCCAATTATGCATTCTGGACATGGGAAAATGACAGTAGAATGGCACCAGGGAGTCACTGAGCCCCCTGTGAGCCCAACCTTGGCTGAAACTCCACAGATCACCTGACCTTCTCAGGCCCCTATTCTCACGGTCCAGAGCCACGATAATGTTTCTAGAATTCTTGGAATTAGGTATTTCAGAATGGGTGTCCCATGGTCCTTAAAAAGTCTATTTCCTCTTGCCCAGGGCAGTTCCCCATCAAAGACTGTAGGTCCTGTTGGGGAAGTATGGGAGAAAAATGAGCAGTACATTTCTGTGGTAATCCAAGACCTCCTTCCTCAAGGATCCTGGCCTTCCTCGCTTTCAGGGAGCTCTAGGCCTCTAAATGGGCTCCAGTCTTGTTATGATTGGAGGTAGATTTTTCTTCATTTGCCACTACAGTTTTCTGCTTATATAGATTCAGAAAATATTTAGTAGTCCCCTGTCTATTTCCCTTCTGGGAACACCATCAGCAGCCAGTACCATAGGCCTTAATAGGTAAGTCATCCCAATCATTGGGCTGGCTTTGCTGTCCCTTATAGTAAGTTTGCCCAGCTGGCTTTCTGCAGTGGAGTGCTACCATCTGGGCCTGCCTCTCTGGGACTTTATCATACGTCTTGTATTTAGGGTAGTTGTGGTCCCCACAGTAAGTTCTGGAAAACGGAAAAAAGCAATGACAGCTTTACAAGGATGCTGGTGTTTCTCTCATAAATCCAATTCTTTTCTTTTCTTTTTTTTTTTTCTTTTAAGGGCAGGGCTGGTGCAGCATGTGGTGCCTGGGATCAAACCTCGGTCCCCTGTGCCTGCCTAAGCTTGTTTAAGCAGGTGCTTTAGACCGCTGAGCTTTCTTTCTTTCTTTCTTTCTTTCTTTCTTTCTTTCTTTCTTTCTTTCTTTCTTTCTTTCTTTCTTTCTTGTTTCTTTCTTTTGCAGAACCGGGGATTGAACTCAGGCCCTTGCGCTTGCCAGGCAAGCACTTATTCTACTGAGCTAACTCCTTGGCCCCCGCTGAGCTATCTTGCCAGCCCCTATAAACCCATCTCTTTTTATTTTTTTCTCCAATTCTTAAGGTATTAGTAAAGGGTAAAATTATTTTCTCAACCCCCTCCCCCCAAGGGTGGATAAATAGATTTTACCTGGCAAACCTGCTCCAGGATTTCTATCTCCCTAAGACTTTGAGTTCCCTTAGCTGTAAGTCATGGAAGATCAGGAAGCAGCAGATCATTCACAGTGGGTCAGTTTTTGGTCTATGTCTCATCCAACAGATCAAATAAACTGCTAGCCCTTCTATTGATGCCTTAAACCACGCATTGCACCCAGAAGCTCTGCTTAAGAACTTTAGCTCGATCTAAATTTGCTGCTACCCCACAACCTTACAATCCATTCACAATTGTGCTCCCTGGACATATGCTTGTAAGAATCAGGAAACTCAAGTTCTTTGGGGAGTGTGCACCTTCTCATAGGTCCTGCAGTGTACCACCACACTTCCAGGACCCTACTAAGATTTGAACACGGTTATTGACCTAGCAAAAGTGGGTTGTAAGAATGGGTCCCAAGGAGCACAGGTACTGTCTTGCTTGCTAACTGCATCAGAGAGAGAGAGAGAGAGAGAGAGAGAGAGAGAGAGAGAGAGAGAGAGAGAGAGAGATATTATTGTTTTCCCTCTCGCAGGATTCATTTCCTCAGGCAGAGATGAAGAGGTCAACACCACAAAGTCTGAGGGAAAGGATATCTTGGCTGTCAATGTCTTAAGTTTTATTAGGTCCTCCCAAATGCCTCTGCCCAGTTTACTGGATGCCCTCCTTTGCTGTCCAGTGACCATGCCTTACCTGCTGATATGCTTGAAGGCTGAGAGCTAAACTTGTGCTGTAGTTCAGCTAATTGCATGATGAATGTTTATGTTTGGTTTTTGACAAGGGCAGCTCTATGGTCACAGGAGATAAGATTTTCCTTAGCACACTGTATAACCCTTGAGGTTGTTCATGCATATCTGGAACTTAGAAATGGAATCTTTGAGCACAGTTTCTTTTATTACTTTGTTCAGAAGTGGCAAGAGGAGCAGCCAACATTACTATATTTCCTGGTAATCTAAAAATGTTTAAAAGCATTGTGTAGAGTCACTGAATTCCTTATATCTCACAAGTGCTTAATTAGGAGTATCAAATGGATCTACATCGCACATATCTTTAAGCTAATCATCTCTAGAAATATCCCACAAATGTACCCAGAAATATTCTACTAATCTCTAGATGTTCCTTAATCCAGTGGAGTTGATGTATCACAACCAGTGGTCACAATCACCATTAGGAAATGGATATCATTGTAACCTTCCCATTTGGAAATAAGAAACTCATGAAAAAATACTAGACATAACAGCAGACTCACAAATACTAGACATTAACAAAAGACTTGACACTCAAATTAACAGAAGATAATGACAAAGGAAATATAAACAGTAAAAATATGTAATTCAGGGTTTGAATATGATCAAACATATGGCACAGATTTGTGTATTAAAAGAAATTTCTACTCATTTTCTCTAAAAATGAAAAGCCCAAATCACATGCTTGTGTGCAAAGGACACATTTCACAGGGGAGAAGGGATTCTTTGCTCACCCTGGATTTATGGCTGTCTTAGTTACTCTTCTCTCGTTGCTGGGACAAATACCCAACACACAAAATGAAGGAAGGAAAGGTTTATTTAGCTCACAGTTACTGGAGGTTTCAGTCCATACTCAGCTGGGTCCAACGCAGAGCAGCACATAGCAGAGGGCAACCTTTCATGGCGGTGGCAAAGAGCAAGAGAGCAAGGGAGGGGTAGCAGCAGCTCAAGCAGCTAGCTTCTCTTCCCACCTTACATTGTAATGCAAATTACCTGCCCCAGGGTAGGGGAAGTACTCACACCTATGGGTACTTCCCAGTATTTACCCACCTATGGGTAATCCCAGCAGTACTAAAACCCATAATCCCAGTCTTGGATCACACATAATCCCAGTGGATCATGAATTAACACAAACTCTAGAAGTCCTCACCCCATGACTGCATGAGGCTTTGGGGGGACAACTAGACACAAACCATAACAATGGCTGAGACTCCTCCAGCAAAAAATAGATCAACAAGAGAAAAGCATGCAAAGGTGTACAATATAAATTTGACACAAGGCCGCTACCCTCAGAAACAAAAACTCAAGAAATAAAAACTTGTGTGTTTTCATGCTCAGGCATAATGCAGAATAGACAGTTGTTTGTAAGTGTGATTAGACAAGGGGGGGTATGTACTACTGGTAACAGATGCTGGAGAACACAGCAAGGTCTGATGGTACCAGTTGTTGTTGCTCTTGTTCCTCCTCTTCCTTTTTGCCTCTTCCCCTCTTTTTCTCCTTCCTCTTCCTTGGCTTTGCCTTCCCATCCCCTCTTCTCCCTCTTCCCTCTTTCCTCCCCTCCATTTCCTCCTGTTCTTCCTTCCCTCCTTTTCCCTTTCTCCTTTCCCATCTTATTTTTTCACAGTATCGTGGATTGACCTCAGGGCATTTATACTAAACTACATTTCTGTTTATTTATTTCCATTTTATTTAATTTTTAAAGGACATTGTCTTGCTAAGTCACTAAATTCCCAGGCAGGGCTCAAACTTGTCGCCTTCCAGAGTGCTCCAATTACAGGCACAGGGGTGTCGCACCACATCCATCTTTCAGTTTCTTCTTGGTGTTTCTGTTTTAGAGGGCAAGAATGCTCTTTTTTTCTCTTTGTATAGGGAGGGCATCTCTATAATGGTGGTTCTCATGGCATAATATAGAGGAAGGCAGAATTGTTTCATGACCTGATTTAAGAGAGAAATGTGAAAAAAGTCAGAGAAGTGGACTTCGTTTTTCTGGGGTTTTCTCAAAAACCAAGTTGCCATACTGTAGGGTAGCGTGTCTTATAGCCTATCAATTTGAAACGGTGGTGTTCAAAGGACAATTAGGAGGAGATTTTGTCTCTTTAGGAACTTTTACCAGTATCTGAAGACATTTTTGAGTCTCATAATTGTAGGTGGAGGTGCTGTTGGCAAATAGCATAGAGAGACAAGACAAGCTTCTACATACCCTGTAGGTTGCTGTGCTTTTAAAATAAAATATTAATCACTTCTCAGCCTTTTGACTAAGATCAAGCGTAAAACGGAGTATTGATCTTCAGATTATCAGTATCACCATTGTTGAGAAACCCTGATCTAATATGAAGTACCTAAGAATGTTGAGATGTAAAAAAAATACATTGAACCAACCATTTAAAATATTTACATTGTAACAGGCGAAACTGTTAAGAGTATTTTCTAATATTGTACATAATCAACACTGGTGATAAAACCATCAATAACCTTTTGCATTGAATATTAGGACAAACACCATAAAACACAGATTTATAAAAGGCCAGGGAACATTAACCAGGATGTAAGAGTAGAGGATGATATATGTGTATGTATTTTAAGTGTCTTTGAAGCCTCTGCAAGGCACATTAAAGTTGACTATGATGAAAATGTAATGGTTTCTAAACAAAAAGAACAGAAAGCAATAAGAATACCACATGAATAGTTGTTTGTTTTGTCTTGCCACTTTTCTCCTTGTGGTCATCAATGATGATTTAATTGCCAGTCTTTGTAACTTCCTAAGCACTTGCATATCTATGTTAACTCTTTTTGGCATACAGTCCTATGATCTCTCACTTGCTGAGTCATTCAAGGTCACTATTTACCTGTCATGTCTGTGATGACCACACCTACTCTCTCTGTCCTTCCCTAGCTTCTCTTCTGAGCTGCTGTCTGAACACTGGAGTTCATAACCTGTATTCCATCAAGCAGCATAATGCTGAATTCCTCAAGAAAAGCCTTCACTATTTGTCTTTTCTCAGTTACTCATAGCTTCTTCACTCTCACTGCCAGTGCTTACCATCGCAGCATCATGTTTGGTTCCTTTTCTTTTATCTCACTGGGTCACATTCCTGCAGTGGCATATGCAATTTTTCTGCCTCCACGATCTCTATAAAATTCTCTTTCTAGGTTATCTCCACCTGGATGTTCTTAATTGATTCTCTTTCATTCTGTGCTGCTGATGTCCAAGTCAGTTCCAATTTGTCTATTCATTGAGGTTAATCATCTTGAAGGACAATGATGCTCAAGAATTAGAGGAGGCATGGAATAAGAAAGTCAAACACCACACTTTGCAGATGAAGAAAAGGACATAAATATATTTAATCATCAAAAGGCTGCACAGGCCCCCAGGCGTTTGCTCATTGTGTGGGTCACAGTTTTTCTTGTCTCCTACCCTCACGCACATGTGTCTGTCATCCTCCTGATATAACCAAAGAGTCTTGGTGAGCAGATAAAGACATGACCATGAAGATACATTGAGAAATGTATTACTTCAAGGGGGAAGAAAAGCCAAGGTAACCAGCTTCCTTGAGAGGGTAGAGAGAATGGGAATGTTTTCAACAATTTGGGGCCTGTAAGGAAACATTGCCAGTGTCAAAGAGAATTTGAGTGTGACTCTAAATCATGTTACAAAAACAATACATTATTGGACCATTCTGTAATGAGTTATGTAGCTAAGGAGTGAGGCACTGTTAAGTTTTTTCTTCTTTAAAGTGGTCTTTGATTTATCTGCCATTTTGGTCTCTAAGAATTTTTTGCTAATATGAGTCTTGCAGATGTCATAAAATCTTCATTTAACTTTTCCACTTGTCATTTCTACATCATTAGTAGAATGAAAATCACAGAATTCTTGCAGATTAAAGAAAAGATAAAAGGTTATCTGTCGACCACTTGAAAGGAGCAATATTATTATTACCATTATAGGTGATGGTGGCATTTCATGTCCTCCCTTCTGCAAGTCATTTTGTAATTCTACCTTGTAAGTTAACTTCATAAATGAGAAATAAGGTATTTCCTTCTGAAAAGGGCATCAGTTTCATAGAGAAAGGGAGAGAATGAAGACAGGAGCTATGGTTTCTGGTAATAGCTGCAGAACAAGAGATACTCTTCTTTAACTTAGATACTTCTGAAAATAGAGCTAATGTCTGCTGATGACAATCACAGATGACATATTTAGGGAGCAGCTAGAACACTGTCAATGCTTCCAAGTGTGGTTTGTTTATAACTTCTGTAAGATTACATGAAGTAGATAGGAACATATATATGAAGTCTCTATTCTGAAGATTTTTCTCTTCTTAAATGAAATTTAACAAATGAAATAATTATTCACATGACTCTATCTAAATATAATTTCAATCCAGATGAGGTTTTATTTTCTTTTTAAGTAATTTCAGAGTATGCATTGCATTTTCTTGTGTAGATCTGTGTGTTAGTCAGCTCTCCCTCACTATAACAGATACCTGAGAAAATCAAATTAAAAATGAAAGTTTGTGTTGACTTATAGTTTTGGTGGTTTCTGCTCATGATGGATTTGGCCCCTCTGTTTTGGGCCTGTGAGGAGTTAGCATATCATGGCAGGGGTGATTTGCAGAACCCACTGTTTGTTTCGGTGAAGCCAAAATGGAGGAGGAGAAAGAGGATGAAGAGGAGGAGGGGGAGGAGGAGGAACAGAGGGAGGGGAGCAGGAGGAGGAGGGGGATGAGTAGAAGATGAAGGAAGAAAGAAGAAGGAGAAGAAGAAGGAAAAGGAGAAAGAGAAGGAAAAGGAGAAAGAGAAGGAGAAGGAGAAGGAGAAGGAGAAGGAGAAGGAGAAGGAGAAGGAGAAGGAGAAGGAGAAGGAGAAGGAGAACTCAGATCCACAGTCCCCTTGTCCACTTCAAGGGTATGTTCTAAAGGAACAAAGACCTGCAGTAACCCTCTATTTAAAAATTCCACACCTTTTGATCATGCTATCTGTGAAGTGACCTTCAAACATACAGATCTCTGGGGGAATTTAAAAACCAAATAATACCAATCTGCACCTTAAATTTGTTTAGAACCTTTAAAATTTTTGTTTGCAAGTCAGCAAATTATATCATTAAAAACCAACTTGTTAGGCTTTGATGGCCCTAAGCAATTGTTGGTAAAACTGTTAATGACTTTTATTTTTTAAATTCCTTGGTGATTATAATCCAATGATAATTTTTAAAATATCAAACCCATTCCATAGTACTCTGATTAACTTCTGTGAGCTGCACACTGACGTGTTGATTTTATGAATATTGCTTGAATGTTTTAACTTCTAAAACTGCGCACCACATTTGTCATTCTGTGTGTGTAGGTGTCTACGTGTGGTATAGCCACGTGTGTTTGTCCTAAATTACCCGCATAATTGTAAAATTCTCATCTATGTCACAAAACCTTATGACACGCACAATACAGTTTCCTGTCACTCGTTTAAGGGTTTTAAGTATACATCTTTTAAAAATAGGCAGAATTTCCATCATATGAGGTATTTCTGGGAATTCATCTCCGGAGAGATTTCCCCTGGAACTAATACATTGGAGCTTTAAGTTACTCTGCAAGAAGTACATGGATATGAGAGTGGAAATAAGGTTGTTTTTAATGAATTTAAAAGTTTTCTATATCTATCTACTGATCTATCTGCCTTTCCATCTGTAATAAAAGATTAAAAAAGTAAGGTTCAGATAGCATCTTATCACCTATGCTTCTTTTCCACTGATAACCTTGTACTCAAAGGTTAATTCAAAGGTTAAATTAAAATGCACACTGCAAGAATATTTGTGTGTTTAAAAAATTCATTAAAAATGGAATATACCTCTCTGTTTGGCCAAGTCCTTAATGAATATATTTGCATTTAATAATAGCTTCCCACCTTTAGAGCTTTCTGGCTCATTTTCTCTGCCTTTATCCTAAGCAACAAGATTTCCAAGGTTAAAACCAAAGGCTTTCTGAAAATGTCATGGGTTTGTCCTTGTTTAAAAAGAAATTCAAAAATCTTAGAGTTTATTTCAGTGAGACTTCAACCATAAGAAACTTTATTATCTTAAATATAAATCCAAAACTGTTGTTTTGTAATGTTACAAATAACTTTATTATGTACGGCCTCCTTTATCAAAGCCATTTTGTCACGGTTCATAAAGATCATATTAAAATTGTTTCACTTCCATTACAACCCCATATTACACACTTATATTTTAAAACTTATCTTTTTAGAGAGGATTATGTGAGAGTAAACTCAGATTTTGAGGGAAGAAATATGCTTATTCTCTTTAGAACACTGGTTATTAAAGAGTCATAAAGATTTATATATACAAAAATGAGTTTTGAATTATGTTATTAACTCCACTTCTGGTTCACTGTGGGTTTACCTATGTGACTGTGCCACAGTAGCTACTTTATCACCAGCTACGATGGATTCGTATGATGAACATGGTACTTGGTAAAGATTTCTGATTTCTTTAATTTCCCTTCTATCCAGGAAGCTCCACACAGCAGCTGTGGCTGGAGGCTTTCTATTTCTGCGGAGGCACTGGGGACTCAGGTGGGCCAGGTACCTACTTGCAGTAATACTTGTTCTGCACAGGACTGAAGTGATGACAGATGGATTATTGTCTAGAAACTTCTTTGAATCCTCAGTAGAAGAGACCATAAGCAGTTGCTCTAATTACTGGCTCTGAAAAACAACAACAGCAACTGAAATACCCAAAACAAATCCCCCCAAATTTATTTATTTATTTATTTATTTATTTATTTATTTATTTAATCTTTTAGGGAAGGATCTACAGGGTATTCAGGGACTCACTACTAGATCAGACTCATAGTGATCCGCCTGTTTACAGCCTCCCAAGAGCTGGGATTACAGGTGAGTGCCACCACACCCAGTCTAATCTCCCCACATTTAGAGGCTTATAACAATAATCGATTTATTTTCATTTCTTTTGATTCTTGCTTGGGGCCTTCCATGTAGATGGTAGCTAGATGGTAGCCAGGGCTAAAGATTGCTTGCAAGCTTGCTTCCTGGGAAGTCTGGCAGTCAACAGTGGTTACCAGCCAGCACCTCTTGCTCAGAGCAGCTCTTACTCAGGGCATGTCCATGTGATGTGGATACCAGTTTCCAAGAATCCCTTCCCTCATGGCCACCAGAATGTCCAGATTCAAGGAACAGAAAAGACCTGGCCTATCATGGGGAATGGTGTCAACATTATATTTAAGAGAATTGTGGGATGGAGGGTTCTGTTGTGCCCATCTTGGACAATATTACCTCCAATTATCATTGTACTCCCAAGCTATTATGTTTATCCCGCAAATTCTCCTGAAAGATTTTATATTTATAATTTAATTAAAGTTTTTTTTTTTTATTAAATAAACTTCCCATCTCTACACATTCTACTTTAGGGGATGTCATTCTGTTAAGAAGTCTTCCTCACCCCTCCCGAAAGAAACGATTTCTAAAACCATTGCCTATAATTTTGGAGACAAGTCTTAGAAAACTTTACAAAAAAGAGCTGATTAGATGACTTTTGCTTTCAAGCTATACTTTATTAACTCTGGGCCTAGATCATGTACAAAGCTCATGAATCACTTTTCATTTGGTTTTATAGATGTCTGTGGAAGTTGGATTTTTAGCTTACTGCTTGCAATTTGCAAAGAATCACCGCAGTATGGTTTGATGTCCTCTTCATAAACTCTCTCAATCAGTTCAAATTATAAAACTACTGTGCAAGTCAATTCCTTGGTACTCTGAACAGAAGAAACTTTGTTTAGAAAATTTACTTCATATAAAAAGTAAAGCCATATTAATATGCTGAGCTGTAAAAGGCTCAAGTCAGGGCTGGAGAGATGGCTCAGTGGTCTAAAGCACCTACTTGGAACAAGCTTAGCAAAAGCATCAGGGACCGCGGTTCAATCCCCCAGCACCACATGCCAGCCAGCCCGCCCCCTGGTGGGCTGAGCTGGCCTCTCTCTCTCTCTCTCTCTCTCTCTCTCTCTCTCTCTCTCTCTCTCAAATAAATAAATAAATAAAATTAAAAAAAAAAAAAAAGGCTCAAGTCAACAACTTCTGACATTGCCAGTCCTATGGAAAACCCACTAGTATTATGGACTACGGGAATATATTGGAATATTTTGCTGAATTCATGCACCTACAATATTTAAATGACAATGAAATACCCTTCTCTGACAAAACTAAACAGAAAAAGGAGATACAAATGAAGGACCATTTTGTATCTGCATATTAAAAAATTATGATAGGCATACAGCTACTTTCTCTCAATTCAATGATTAGAAAGATTTGTTCTAATAATGTTTGTGGAGAGGATATCATGTCTGCATCTTGTACTATGAATAATCATTAAGAAGACAACAATATGTAATGTATTAATGATTGAAACTGTCCTAGTAATCGGTTTTGAAATGGTCTCATTGCTATTTGTTTTTCAATAAAATTATTTTTTTAAAAAAGAAAATTTACTTCATCTTCTCTCTTTTTTCATCTTTTGGGTGGACCTTACTTAGGTCAGAGGTAATTAATTCTTTGTTGCTAAATAAACAAATAACCATTATTGTTTTGTGCTTCACTACCCACTTCTTTATATTATCTTCAATCTGCTTATTACCTGTACACACCTTATCCCAAAAATAACTATTCTAATACATTTAAATTTTTGTGTTGTACTGTAAGGTATGTGATACTATGTTTGCATAAATGTTTAATTTACCCTGAAGGTATTATTTAGGGAGCTGCATCTTTTCTTCTTTCAGTTTCCTTCGTCTAGTTATATATAGAAGATGTCTTTATGTTGCCATGTGGACACGCATTCATTTCTAACTCCTTTATAACTCATTTACCTTCCAGGCAGCAAGACCACATCCGCTTCCACCCTCATGTACACAATACTGTGGTGATATTTCGGTGCTCATCTTTATGTTAAAGCATGACAGAAACTACTGTAGAGAATGAAACTGAAATCGGAGGTCTAGTGACCTGCAACTAAATCAGTGCTTTCCAGGCTCCCTTGAGCAACTGTATCTTCTGTGACGCACGACACTGATCATACACACTGGAAAGGCCACAAGAAGCAACGAGGAAGTGATTTGATGAGAGTGCAGTGCCTCTAATTCTTCTTTTTGTTTTACATTTATTTACACCCTTAGGTTTGGTTGAGGTGACAGTGTATTTTGGCATTTGCTTAATGAGAATTTTTTAGTATTTGCTCCAGTAACCATTAATAGTATTCTATATAAAATATATAAATTTTGCCATTAGATAGGGTCCTCATCTTTTATACTATTAAGATCATGTATATTACATATATGCAACCCACCAACATAGTGCTACAGTTTTGCTTTAAGCAATCAGATGTATTTTATAGAACTTAACAGAGAAAGCAATATAATATCTATCTACTACTTCTTTTTTTTCATTTCTTCCTAGGAGGTTATGTAAGTTTCCAGTATCATTTCCCACTAGAATAAAAGCATCTCCTTTTAGTATTTCTTATATTATGAGTTATTTATGAAAAATACTCCTAGTCTTCAACATTTAAAATGTCTATATTACTTTTATTTTTGGAGGCTAAATTTTCTAGATATAAACATTTGCAATTTTATTTTCAATTTTCTTTAAAACTAAGATCCCATATCTTATTTTTATTTTTGGCACTTTAAGTATGTCTTTCTAATGTCTCCCTAGTGCCCATAAATTAAGAAGGCAGTTGTCATGTAATATAGCACTATGTAAAAGCTCTACGCATACGCAATATGTCATTATTTTTGTCTGCAAAATGTTTTCTATTTTAGGCTTGACTATTATATTCCCACACAGGGTATTCTTTTTTTCTTCTTTTTTTAAATGTATATCTATCTTTTTCCCATAATTTTATTGATAAACAAATAGCAATGAGACAGTTTCAAATCAAATCAGTAGGACCGTTTCAATAATCAACACACTGCATAATTCTTCTTAGTGGTTAATTGATGTACAAGATGCAGACTTGAAATCCTATTTACAAACACCATTAGAACAAATCATTCTGTTCATTGAGAGAATGTAACTATATATCTATCCTAACCACTTTGAATACACAGATACAAAATGGACATTCCTCTATATACCCTTTTTTTGTTAAGTTCCGTTATTTGAATATTATGGGTGTGTGAACTCAGCAAAATATTCCAAAAGAGTCCAGTAGCCCATAATAGTATTGAGTCTTCTGTTTAACTGGCAATGTCAGAAATTGTTGACCTGAGTCCCTCACAGCTCAACATAACAGCATGGCTTTACTTCCTATATTTCATCTTCATACTTTTCTACTGGATGGTTAAGACCAAGGTAAAGCAGGACCTATGCAACAAGAGTTGTAGCTTTTGGGTCTGAGAAGGTCAGTGAAATCCCCTCAGGATTTATCCTGAGATCCTGTACCTCAGATTGTAGAACCTTTGTCAGTGTCAACCATACCCAGGGTATTCTTTGAATTTATGCTACTTGACTTTCAGTGAGATCATTATATTTATGTATTATTATATTTGCCTACTTGGCATTTTAAAAATTAATTATTTCATTATATTGGGTCCCATTCTCTCTCTCTCTCTCTCTCTCTCTCTCTCTCTCTCTCTCTCTCTCTCTCTTTGTTGCCAGCTCAGCCTGCCCTCAAAATAATAGTAAAAAAGGATGGGAATATAGTTCAGCTTGAAAGTCCTTGGTTCATTGAATTAAGAGAAAGTAGCTGTATATCTATCCTAACTATTTTGTATATACAGATACAAAATGGTCCTTCATTTGTGTTCCCTTTTTTGTTTAGTTTTGTCACAAATGGGTATCCCATTTCTATTTAAATATTGTAGGTGCTTGAATTCAGCAAAATAATCCAATATAGTCCAATAGTCTATAATAGTAGTGGGTTATCCGTATGACTAGCAATGTCAGAAGTTGTTGACTTGAGCCTTTTACAGCTCAGCATATTAATATGGCTTTACTTTATAAACCTCGTTTTTATACTTTTCTGCTGAATGGTTAAGACCAAGATAAAGCAAGACCTATATAACAAGAAATGTAATTTTTGTGCTAATAGTGCTTGAACAGGATATCATATCTGTATCTTGTACTATGAATAACCACTATGAAGACAACAATATGCAATGTATTAATTATTGAAACAGTTCTACCAATCAGTTTTGAAACAGTCTCATTGCTATTTGTTTCTCAATAATATCAATAAAAAAAAGAAAAAGGGAATTAAACAAAAAAAAAGTCCTTGGTTCAGTCCCAAGTACACATACACATGCACATACACTCATGTACAAAAAAGGGAAAAAAAAATCTAGAAAAATGAATTTAACCTCAGCAAAAACTGAGAAATGATAGATTTTTATCATCCTGAATCAGGTCTAAAGAGAATTACTCCCCCCATTTATTAGAAGAGTGATAATGAAATGAAAGATACCATATCAGCATTTATCAGGGTTTCTTCAGATAATGGGCATGGTACCAACTGATAACGGGCATGAGATCCAAAAGAAAAAGTTTTATGCGTAATCAGGTAATGAAAACAAAAAAAAGGACTTTCAAAAATAAGAAATGAATTGAAGAGTTGTGCTTATAAGTCTTGTACTAAGAGCTTATTGTGGCAGAAAAAAGGAATATGTCTGCTCATAAAGCACAGATATATTTGCGCATAAATATTTCCTTGGAGATACAAATATTGCATAAATATAAGTTTTCATGTATATTTTTACAAAATGCTTTGAACCTTAATCAGATTTTATATGTGGCAATAAGAATAGCAGAATATCTGAATTCCTAGTGTGATCAATCACTTACTGATTGATGAACAAATGTTTAATCTTAGTTTTGTGCAATGTTAGTTTATGACTAAATAATGTATTCCAATGTGATCCAAGAGCATCTCAAACGATCATTTTGACTGTGATTGGAAGGTCTCAATAATCACTGCTTAACCAGACCCACATGTGTAAATGTCATGTAGTCTCCCTAGTATAGTAATTCAAAAGAAGAAATACAAATAGACAGGTATAACACAATTAAAAAGAAAGTGAGAACTTGAGGATTAGACAATGCAGAGGGCAAGAGAAAAGCTATGAAACATGACAGGGGCAAAGCCATACATTTATATGCACAAGATGCGTAAGGCAATGATCCCTGAGAAACAGCAGGTTTTTGAAACTAGCAGTTAATTGGTAGGATTCTCACTCTGACTAGCTATACATGCTGATACCTGTGAACTAAGCAACTGCACCGATGATAGCAATGTGTAATAGAAGGGTCATGCTTGGAAGGCCTGTCATTCTGGTCTTCTAAATACATACTGCTTGTCATGGCATACCAATTACTGCCATACTGTCTCGCAAGTAAATGTTTGTTTAAAAAAAGAAAAGGTAATAAATGAAAAATAGAGACAAGAAAAAAAGTCACAGCAATTTCCTTCTACAATGCTATATATGATTAGATTTCTAACTTTCTGTGTAAAAATATGCAATTGTTTATTCATATTTTCTAATTTTTAAATTTTTTCTTCATATTTTGTAGGGACTTAAAGTTTAACATATCAATACTCGATGGAAAATACCTGTTCCATGTTATGCCTATGATGTTTGATAGTCAGACAAATAGTTAGGTTAAACTCAACTGCATATGTTGTAGGGTAATAATAAGCTTCTCTTCTGGAGGGTTAACAACCTAAGTTTGCAGACCAAAAATCAGAGAAAAAAGAAGGGCGGCAAGGTCAGCCAACATTTTGCCCCTAGCCTTTCAAGTTCAGTGAAGACTCAGGACATAGGAGAACCTATACTGTAGCATCATATAACTCAGTTGTGTCCAAAATTTTCTGATCAAGGAGATTATGCAGCCACAGAGGAATGTGATTGATGATATAGAGTGTGCCTAAGGAGAGTCATATGGAGAGAAAGCATTCTTTCAGGCTTTCACAGAGAGCAAATTGGTCAAACAATGGCCATGACTCATCCACATGGCTGACACTGACAAAGGATCTACAAAATGTGGTACAGGGTTTCAGGATAAATCCTGAGGGGACTTTAATGACTTAAGAATGTGCTTTTATCTTTGGGCTCCACCATTCTTCCACCTGCTGCTGAACCTCTAATTCCATTTTGAGCCTCTCACTTTTTGTCCTTGTCTTTATCCACTATAATATCAGTGAACAAAGGGCCTCTACTTTGCTGATAATCTTGATATGTCATTCATCTGATGTACCAGAAAATTCAAAGAAATAAAAATGTACCACTAATAATACAAACCTCCCCCAGTCACTTAATCCATTTGCTACCACTTTCATATCTATCTGTGTATGTGTTTATCCACATACAGTATCAAAGTTCCATAGCTTGCTATGCCCTCCTCAGGCCTCCAGTGCTCTAGAAGGACCTGCTCAACACTCCTCCCATTTCCAGCGAGATTTTCTAGCTTTTCAAAATTTTCCTCTTCCTCTTATTCACTATCTGTGATGTTAGCTAGCTAGCTCTTGGTCTCTGTGTAGGAAACAAGAACTTGTTTTTGGTGAGTCTTCTAGAGAAACAGAACCAAAAAGAGGTAAGGTGGTGTAAGTACCATTTAAGCCAAAGGTAATGATTTAAGTAGCTCATGGTGATTGAAAAGCCCGTCCTTTATAACCAGCTTCCATGTGAGCAGGATCCTGTTTTGGGTCTTTCTAGTCCTTTGCAGATGCCTCCTCTTCCAGGATTAATCAGAAGGCCAGGTTCCATAATACAATCATTGGCATTGCTTGGGTGGCTGATCCACAGATGTGCCCAGTTCCCATTACACTTGAAACTCCCTATGTCGGATAACAGCCCCCTAATCTCTCTTTCTGGGGATAACAAAAAGGTCGAGGTAGTGCTGGGGCAGGAGTAGGGAAGGAGCAGGAAGGCGATGAGTGAGATTTTTCAAGTTCCTTGAGTACCCCACTTACACATGCATGGGCATGCCATACCCAGACATGTGACACACAGCAGCTACTGGAATGGACCTGACAGTAAGACTCCCACTTTCTTTTGCACAAAGTTATGCAATTTAAACTTATTCCCATTCATTTTTATTTTTACCTTAATTCCCTTCTTCTCAGAGTAAAATCTGAATGAGAGAAATGAAAATTCCACATTGTAAATCAGGAGAGTTTTAACTTTCTATTCTATAAAAAATTAATAAGTTTCTAAAAATATGCACATGCACGTACATACATTTAAAGTGAAGTTGAGGGATCCCTTAATGAGGCTGCCATTGAATTTGGCCTTCCAAGGCTGTGACGATAGTTTTGATGACCTCTCAAGAAGAGGATGAATGTTTTAAGCTGGCTGAATTTTGTTTCCTGGATACCTTAGCATTTGAAGGCTTGGTGGAGCTACACATAAAAACAATAAGCTTGCTCTTGTGATAATATTGCTGTTCCTGTGATGCAGATTTGGGCCCTTTGGTGTGTCTCATAAATAGAAGATTCGTTGGAAGTGGCTGCTGTTCATGCGTCCATTTACTGTGCACTGTGGTGTGCATCTTCTTTGAAAAATAATTTTTACAGATGCATGAATTCTCCCAAACATAGTTATTATGAATCACAATCACATACTAATAAAAATTTTAAAAGTTATTACAAGTATATTCTTATAATATTGTGGCACAACAACGTGTGGAGCATTCAACAGAAAGGCTTCACTCTTGCTTCCTGCCTTTATGTGAGGATTGTCATACAATTTACTCTACCCACAAGTTCCAAAAAGCTTGCTGCTATTTCGGCCATAGACAATTGTCTTATCAGTAATTTTAAAAAGACTGCTAACAAAGGAACCATGAATTTGTTTGTTGACATAATACATGAAATTTGAAAATGATTTACTTGTAGGAGGTTTTTTTTTAATGTTCATATTTACATCAAAGTTACAGGACTTCAAATAAGGTTTTTAAAAAAAAGTCATACTTTGCCTAATTTGGAGCTGGCAAATGCTTTCAGAGTGACCTCATCTCTCTCATGCCTTTTTCTTGATCACAAAGTATGGACCACATCAGATGGTGACCATTCTGCCCCTTCAAGAATTCCTAGGAAGATCAGGCTACAGTTTGCTTTAATGACTCATCCACCCCAGTGCTCAGCAAACCAATCTGTTGGAAACACTTATGGTCCACATCTGAAAGTTTGAACTCATCCCAAAATCTTCTGTTTTCCACAGTTTGGGAGCTATCTTAATCTAGCAATCCTTGAAGATAGCTACAAAGGCAATCCTGCCTTTATGTGAGGATTGTCATACAATTTACCCACAAGTTCCAAAAACTTCGCTGCTATTTCAGCTTTAGACAATTGTCTTATCGGTAATTTTAAAAAGACTGCTAACAAAGGAACCATGATTTTGTTTGTTGACATAATACATGAAATTTGAAAATGATTTACTTGTAGTAGGAGGGTCCACATAAAGGCAGGCCACATTACATGGGCCTGGATCTAGTGTCCTTATCCCAAACAACTTTAAGCATTTAACATGCTTCCTGTGTCTTACCCATCATTCTGTCTGTGTGCATTTTGGTTTGTGAATTAATAATCATTGATAAAGTTATTGTAAAGCTTCATGTTCTCCAGGGAACCTTCCTACCTGTAATGTCATGCTTGTATAGCTCAGACGCTGCACAATATAAGATAAATGGCTGGGCCTACAATGTCTTCGCTTTTAGATTCACACATTTTTCATGCCAAAATCAGAGCCCCTCGTGCTTGCAGACCCCTCTGGGGTTGGCTCCAGCCTCAGTCACTGTGACACAAATGAAGCATCTGCACAGAGCATGCTGGGCCCACACACAGGTCTCGACTGCCCACATTGAGGCTTCCCATAGCTCTTTGTTCTTGATTTACCTTCAACTTCCTCTGTCTTTGCTACATGTACTGTCCTTTTCTCACTGGACAGGTAGTAGGAAGGATGGTTTCAGCACATCAGAATATTCAGATTTTTAAAAAAAATATATAGGATGAGATTTTCTCACAGTTACAATTCTCTCCTACAAGAGAAGGCCTTTTCTCATTTTTCCCCCGAGCAATGCCAAATATGATTTAAAGTTAGAAGTTTTATGTTGAGAAGAATAGAAATTATTTGTAATGCTCCTTCCTGAAGCACGAGTGGATAGATAGCATTCCAAATGTTTCCACTCTTGGGGCTGGGGAGATGGCTCAGTGGAATAAATGCTTCCCTGGCAAGCACAAGGGCCTGAGTTCAATCCCTGGTTCCACAAAAAAACAAAACAAATGTTTCCACTCTTGGAGCCTTGCCCAGCTGTGAGGAGACAGGTTGGCCAGCAGAAGGGAAGGGCTCTCTCCATGGTGAGCCGGCTGGCAGGTGAAGCTCTGCCCAGAGCCAGCTGCAGACTCTGGCTGTCTCCAGTCCGAGGAGCAAGAAGGCTTTAGGAGGCAAGTAAGGTTTGGGGTCAGACACTAAATGACAAACTCTCCTCCCACTCCCCAATCCTACAAAGAAAACAACCTCTTTTTGAAATTGGAAACTTTAGAGAAGATTTATGAACCTTGGGGTTTATGAAACCATCTGGTGCCTGGGTGTTTACAGCCTAGTTGCTTTGAGAGTTTGGGGTCTGGGCTGAGATATTTCGCCTTCTAGAATAGTTTCTTTCAGTCCCTACATTGATACCTACAAGGCTAGTCTTTTAAACTTACTGAACAACTTGTAAAAATCAGTAGGATTGAGTATAATATACCTGTTCCTTTTTAAGGGCAGTTTTACTGGCAGCTGCATGCTCCACTAGAAAGTCCCATTTGTGAACCCTGAGTTTCCACTCTGGGAGCTTCCTTTGCAGGAGCACTGTGTAATTTTGGTTTTGTTTTGACAGTTGGTGACCTTTGACCTCGCTGAGTAAAATGTTTAGGCTGAGGAAGACTGCAAAGAGCTTTCAGATGGGATATTTCCAACCTCTTTCAAGCCAGAGCAATCTTCGCCTCAGCCCAGCCAACCCTTATATAGAAACAGTTCTCAGCCTCCGCTGCGTGTTCTGGTGGAGCAAATCAGATCAAAGCCTTGCTTAATATGTTTGAAAAATGCACATCCGCATTGCAGAGCAAAAACATGTTATGGAAATCAATAATATCATATTCAGGCAGCCCCAACTTCAAAGTGAATCCTATGTGTGTTCTCAATTTCAAAAGAAAATGGAGAAAATGAGAACAGGGTGCATAGGTTTTTCTCTGCTTAATTCTATTTGTAACTGAGCTGAGATCTCCAACGTCTCTTTAGGGCTTTTTGACGGGTCCCCAGGGATGGTGGGCGTAGGGCAATCTTCTTATTAATTGCCTGCACCTGGGATAATCTTGTCCACTTGGGTTGCGAGAGTGGCAAACTTTCTTCCATGACCCGCTTTGGAATGCAAATTATTTACATGTTATTGAAGGAGTAGAATTTTCGAAGAGAATATTAAATGAGAAACACAAAAATCAGTAGATTAACCTTTTAGATGCTTTTAGCTTCAGGAAATTACTTTTTGTTGGTAGGGTTGCTTCCATGGTGTTAGTATTTGTAGGGGAGTCATTGTACAGTTGCTGTTTTCTGTGATACAGAAAAATTATGTCTTTAAATTATAGAATCTTTGGGGTTAAAGCTGACTTCTTAAATATATTGATAGAACATGTTGTATGATAATATTAGATTTTATAGTTACATGTATCATTTTATGTGCTTAACCACTTCTCCTGGTTTCTATTCTTGACACCTGCATCACACTACATTATCTGATTTCCTGGAGAGCATATTTTGAATTAAGAATTATATAGAACCAACTCTATTCTTTTTTGTTTCTGCTGTGCTTCTTTACTGAGGTGGTGGCAGTGACCTATAATATTGTGGTGTTTATATTTAGGATTTAAAACTAAGAGAGAGGCCCAGGGCTTGACTCTTGAGATCTGATCTGTTTCTTTGCCTTTATGCGTTGGACTTAGTGTCAAAGGTTAGGCAAAGCAATAGAGTTTCTTCCATTCCAATGGCTCTTATTGTGCTTCTAGATGTCTGATAAATGTACTTGTTTGCAACCTTTCCCAAGCACAGGCTTAACATGTCAGAGTTCATGGGGAAGCCTGAGATGAAACTGTTTGAACTATGGGTTTTAAATGACACAGTCATCTGTTCAGAAAATGGCTGACTCCTCTGGGCTGGCCCGAGAGGACGCACTCAGGTGTGGGTCTAAGTTGATGCCGGGTCTGGGTCATTTGTGACTGGCTCTTGATCACCACAACTGCAGTTCATTTCATCTTAAATTCAAAAAAGATGTCAGAAATTTTGGTCAAATCTCTTTGAGTTTACTTTTAGATGGTTTGTTCAGATGCAGCTGATGGACTGAGCAGTGCCTCCTTCTCCACTCAGAACAAAAAGGAACTTCATTCCTCAAGATGCCTCCTTCTTACACTGCTTGGTAACAAATCAGTGGACAGATGGAGGCTACTTTCTTTCCCTCCATTTTTCGAAGAGCGAAGGAGCACAGTTGGCTGAGTGCAGAGAAAGCCTTCGGCGGATTCTTCAGGATTTGGGCTCCTCTTTCACTCCTCCTTTTCACGCTCATATTCTGCTCACCACCTCTGTTAGACTCTTCCTCAAGCCAGGGAACTTTTCTGCCTTGATTCTCACATCAAGTGTCATGGAAATATTTTTGAGTTTTGAGAGAAACATCGAACCTTGATCTTTTTTTTTCTCTCCTATCTAACAGCACAGAATAAACCCTGCCTGGTGAGTGTTGTTTAATCTGATTGGGAGTGATCAATCCTTGTCATAACTTTTTAGGAAGACACATTAAAAAATTAAAATTATGTGACTCTCAACTGGGGAATTAGGGGCTGAGGATTTAGTTTAGTGGCTCAGTGTCTTCCTGACAAATGCTCAAAAAAATTGTGGAATTAGGTGATATCTTGGATTCGTGACTGATAAAAATCTCTGACATTGTCACACACACACACACACACACACACATACACACACACACACCCTTCAAAATTTGGGGATTAAACACTTCACTATTTTTTTTAATCAATAAAGGATAAAAATTTTTATTCCATCTTTCAGGTTAGCCAGTTTGGACTTTCTTCCTAGCCTTAGGAATCAAGTTCTAATTTCCACACCAAATTTACTGACAAGCAGATGAATTCTGCTGCTGCCAGCATCAGCCTTATTAAATGCTTCACAGAGTCTGGCTCATGTGATTTCTGACAACTCTATTTTAGCAGAGCTAACCCACAGTTCGCTTCAAAGCCATCACAGAGTTTTCCAGCCTGAACCTCTTGATCATTGGTTTGAGATTTTTTTAGACTACCACACATTTCTGAGTAAGTGAGCACATATATCTATGCTTTTCTGTATTATTATGGCAAAAGTCTTGGTCTAGTTGTTTTCAAAGGGGACTGAAAGCTGTATTTTTAGTATTAAAGTGACCCGTAGGTCCTGGGTAAAATGCAGATTGCAGGACAGAAGGCATGACCAATTGAGAAACTTTGGCCTCTGGCCCTCAAATATATCTTGATGGGTCTCTGGCTGAATTTCCACAGAGATTCTTAGTTCAATAAAACTAACAATCATGAGTTTTTCTCCCATGTTTACACTGTAGTTTCCTAACAACATGTGAACACAATTGAGGCATCACAAATGACCTTTGGATTTTTGAGACTCAGAAATATTTGACCTCACAAAATGCTGTAAGCAAGGAATTGGAATTCTTAATCTGGAATAACAGTGTTAAATGAGATAATAGCCATCAAAATTCTCTGTGACTTAGAAATTGCATACAGATGTCAGTCACTGATATCTCTACTTTGATAATTCCCACTGACTTCCAGAAAACAACGTTCACATTAGGTCAGTGTTTCTTGGTTTAGGTGTGTTCGTAATGTAATGTGAATGGAGTTGGGGATAATAATTGATTGAATTGTTTTATATGTATTCCAGAGATACATAGCAGTTGTATCCCTGCAGCACTTCATTTACTCCTAATTCTGAGAGAAGTTCTTTTACTTCCCGAGTCATGGCTTCTATCCTGGAGTCCATGTCTTTTGGATGGAGTCAACCTTGTAACCCATCAGTCTTAATCTGTCCTATCAAAAATCACTAAAATTAGTTCATGAATCAAACTTATAGCTCAGTTCTAATCACCCGTGGGACTTTTCCTAGAATCTCCAGGAGATATAATCTTATTGCTGCCATTCTTTGAGTCTTCTAGCCAGTGTGGACAGCTAACCTGAGAATGAAGTCAACATGGAGGACAGAGATGCACTCCTGGTGAAGAGGGTCAAGCTTCTTGACTCACCCACACTCAAAATCAGTTACTCTGAATATCTCATCAGTGAAACCCAGAGAACATCACCTTTTTTTCCCTGTTTATTTAGTCCCAGAGAAGTTTCTGTCCCTGGCAGCCGAGCATTCTGGCTGATTCCCTTTCTGTTATTCATTGACTGAAGCTGCTGCATGCCATGTGGTCATGCCATCTAGCTTTCTCAGACTCATAAAGTGAAATTGTATGACTTAGGGTTCAACCAGCAACCAGCTGGCACACCAAAACAGAGCAGCACGAGGCCCGTTGATGTACAGAGGTGTGGGGCTGGGTAGAGTCTGAAGAACCACTGTCATCTCAGGTCCTCAGGACCCGTGAAGTAGCAGTGATGTACAGGAGAGTGTTGGGAGAAGATTCGCTGCTCTTTTCCTGGCCAGCATTCTCCTGCTGGGGCTTCCTGTCCACTGACCCAGAAGGAGGACAAAGCCAAGTGCTGTGGCCCATGGAACATACCCTGAGAAAGAGGCAGCTGGATGGAGAAGGGAGGACAGAGCTGAGGGGCGTGGCAGGTGAGTTCCATCTTGGGTTGTTTCCAAAATGAAACAGGAATTGATGAAGGAGTTGGGATGAGGTGACCTTGCGATTCCATATGTGGGTGTGGGAAGAGGAGGAAAAAGTTATTTTATGTTTCTTTTCCTTCTTATGTAAAGTTTCAGTTTATTAGGAATACATGGTTGGGCTCAAGACATTTTGCTGTTTTTTAATAACATGTGGGAAAGGGGTAAACTAATTTACTAGTTAAGCGAAATAATTCAGTTGCTCACATTATGCTTGAAGATCTTTTTTCAGTAATTATGCTGGTCTTTTGTCTTTGTGTCCTTTTTGGAAATGAAAGTATATATATAATGTGCTTAGAAAAACCGGAACAAGGCCACATTATTTATTTTTTCTTTACAGTATCTGCTAAGTACAGGACCGGTATTTTATCTGGTTTCTCCAATGGATGAATAGCAATTTGTTTTGATACTGGAAGAAAAGCTGACCCTGTGAGACATTGCGAGACAACACAGCATGTTCAAAACGACACACACAGCTTTTAAGGCAGATTTAAGGACTGTTTCAGAGTCATTTGGCCTGTGCAATTTTCCCCCCACTGACTTAATTGCTAAGTAAGATGTGTCTACATTGCATGGTGCGATAGAATCTTCAGGAAGAAAATATGCATAACAATATGCAAGTCTTATTAGTTTAACAAATGCGTGCTTAATTTCTATCCTTTTATTAAAACTATGTCCTTAGAAAGACAAAATGCATTTCTATATGATTCTACATGATGGTAATGATGGTGTCTCTGTTTCTGTCTCTTTCAGAGAGGAAGCAAACTGAGTAACTGGGTGTCCCCTGCCCCATGTCAGGACACTTCCCCTGTGCCTTGCATCCAGGGAGGTTAAGAGGTGGCCTGCACAGTGGCACACATGCCCACTCAGTAAGGGTACCCCTTTGTGCCTGGGCCTCACTATTATTGTGCACCCCCAGAACTCTGGCTTGGCTGCTATGGATTCCAAAGTGCGTGATGTGTCAAGATTGTATTCAATCCCAAATGATTTCCCAGTGAGGGGTTTAGCCCATGGCACTAAAAATAGGCTTCCTGGAAAAGAATGCAAACCTCATGGTCTTCATTGTCTTCACAAAATCCATTAGAAATCTTACCAAATGGAGATACAGTTTCAAGTGACATTTTTATTGGTTGTTCAAGAATACCTGCCAAAGTCTTAAGGCAGGCATTTCATGCTCTGGAAGCCCTCCTGTAGGCGATTTCCCCACCAAGGCAGAACAGTGGGACACTTGCCACACTCATTCCTATTCCAACTGGTACAAATTCCCTTTATTTTCATCTGTACTGGTGCACTGCTATCTTTATATATAGTAGAAGAGTTAAAAAATTAGGGATTTGACCCAGAAAAAGAAATTTGCTTCGCACCACTCATGAGAAGTACAAAGTTTCATTTCACTCTAAAAATAGTCTTTTCCATTTTTGCTCCAACTTTTTATGCTGGCTTCAGCAGTGCAGATACTATTCTTTTCCATTTTTGGAGTTCATGTTATGGTAGGAGACACTTAATATATAGTCACATTTACATTTTATTCATGCAATTTAGAAAAAGACTCATATATTTTAGCTCAGAAAATTCTCTTTCTTGCCCCTGATAAATCTACTTATTTATTTATGAATTTGCATTGTAAATTTTGATCTTTGTTTCTCTATATTTCTTATATAATTGGCCACTCCTTTCCTAACCTAGCTACAAACAGATCCATCTTTTGTCTGGGTAATCAATCAGCAGTGACATAACCGATATCTCTGTGTCCACTTTTACAGCCCATACCTACTTTGCTCTGTATCTAGGTTCAATTTTCAAAAGACAAATCACAGGGCATGCTACTCCTTAAGTCCTTTGGCAGCTCCCTTCTTCTTGTCCTCAGGATGAGGTCCAAGGTTGTACTCCCTGGTCCGCAGGGCTCTCCTGGAAGTGGCCCTTGCCTGCAACTTCTGCTCATCCTTGCCTCTGTCTTCTGCCTTCTTTCCTGTTCACCCAACCTGGACCTCGTCAGCTCCTTGAACACACCGAGAAGCTTCTCTGCCTTGCCTTCTCATATTTTCCCTTCACAAGGCTGTTTTCTAAATTGCTTAGCTCTCTTCCATTTTCCTGTTAGGTGTTAACTCAAATTGCTTTTCTCAGCCCCCTTATTATATCCTTCCGTGCAACCCATCCTTCCTCTCTCAGGATCCTCTTCCTGAATGCAATTTCTGTCTTTTCTTTTAGGATGATATGCGGAGCCAGTTCAGGTTGCTTCAGAGCCCAGAGTGTTTGCAGACCTACAAGGAAATGGCCCTGCTGTTTAGCGCATATCCACAACGGGATACACTCGTATCTGTAGGACTTAGCATAGAACACTATGCCTTGCTACATGGTTATGTCAGTACCTCAGGATGCAGCACTTGATCTGTGTAGGGGCTAAGCATTAAAGATGCTTTCCACTGTTTCTAATGTTGGCTTTCCATGCTTTATTTTTTGTGGGGAACTTGTGAAAATCCTCCTTTAGCTTCCTCAATCCCGACAAATGGTGTCATCATTGGCAGGATGAGGTGAGTGTCATCTCATCTGTGGAAACAGTGCGTGGTGGCAAGGGAGAGCCATGGGAGGTTGCCAATGTGCTTACCCTGCCTGTACCTAGTTACCTATAGCTATCGTTTTGGCAGCAAGAAAGGTTCCTGAGGTCTGAGAAGTAGTCCACCTGACATTGTGAGATGTGTTGAAGGCTTTAGAAGTGACAGACATACAAATCTCTGACTCCCACCATGAGTCAGTGGGATGCATGGCTTGGTTGTTTTTCACTCCTTTCTGCTGTGTGGGACAAGGGGCAGCAAACCTCCTCCAGGAGGTAGTCCAGCTGCAGGAGGCTGATGAGGCCTTGGAACCATGGCTGGCGGCTACAGAAGTTATGTTGTGGGGCCTAGAGAGTACCACCTCTTCCAGAAGTGTAAAACCATTGTCAGGAGTTGCACGTTAGCCTTGCCATTTGACAGAAGCTGGACATGGAGGAGACCCTTGCCTAAGGAGGAGGCCTGGGGTGACCAACCACCTCTACCTATCATACAACCTACATGGCCATGGTCTTATGAGAGCTGGCAAAACAGTTGAAGCAAAAGTTGAATGAAACCATGCCTGGGTGGCTGCTATAGCCAAGAGACAAGGGGACTCATGACATGCAGTTAAGCCCACAGGAGATGTCCCAGATAGCTAGCACCCCTTCTCTGTGACAGGTTCTACAGGATATGCAAAGGACAGTCCTGTGGACAGTCCTGACAAACTGGAAAAAGCTGATTAATGGCAGCTTTCTGCTTCAGTAAGTCATGAAAAGAACAATCTATCTAGACTCAGTAACTATGAGAGATGGGTACTGGGAGAGATGCACATGTGACAGGTGATGTTCACCATGCAGTGCTGTAGCCCTGACCAGGAGCTGCTTGTGGAATGAGTCAAGGACTTGGTCCTGGCAAGGGGGCCACCTGGTATGTTTAGAACAGATGTGGTGCTTGAAGGTCCCTTGATAGATCATCCAATCGGCGATGCTGTGGACACCTTAGCCCAGCGAGGGGATGTGGAAGTGAAGCACTAAGCTAAGGCAGGACCTATAAAAACTGTGACCGGGCTACGGGGCCATTGAAAGCCAGCTGGTACCAAATTTGTACAGATGGCTGGCGGCCAGCTGAGCCACCGATGATACAGAGGTCTCTATGGTGGCGGCTGTGCCCTGAGCAACAATGCTGGCCAATGGGCCCAAAGGCGAAGGCAGTCAGGATCAAGCGAAATGGTGTGACATTGGCTTCCTTTTATCTAGGCAGAGGTACCCAGCTAAGAGGACCCCAGAGAGACTGAAGGCCACATGTGGAACTATTCGTTGGTCCCTAAAGAACATATAGCATGGACTAGCACTGATGGACACCACAGCTAGATCAACACTAATATATGGCAAGCTGGACTGCTCTATGGGACGTACTTCATGCCTAGCAGGGTACAGAGGTCATCATCCATAAAGCCCAGGTGACACTGGGTATTGGGCACTTGGCTCCATGCCCTCATCGTGTCTATATTTCCCTGGTTGCTGAATACGTGCTACGGGTGGACGTACTGACTGGTGCACCGCTTAACCCGAGGAAAGAATTCTCTTTGTGAATGTGCCAGTAAAAACCGTAGTCTGAAGACATCTACACTGTGCACCACTGACTCTCCTGCAGGCTATACAGGAAACTGTGCATACAGCAATATTGTCCACCTGTGGGCATGAGGAAACAGTACAAATCACTTTGAGATTAGAAAAAGTAGGGGTGATGTGTCCTACACATGGCCCTCTCAGCTCCCTGATGCAGCCCGTATGAGAGCTTGGCATGTGGGCCAAGGGACTAGATTACCAGGAACTGAATAAAGTAACCCCTCACTTCATGTTGTCAGTGCCTCTTGCACACTGGATGGACTGGCTCACCCTGATGTTCGGTTGATACCATTAGTATTGTGGATTTGGACAATGCTTTCTTCTCCATTACTATCATATCTGATGGTCAGGATCAATTTGCCATACTCTGTGTCACTATTCTATTGTATTGATGATATGATGTTAACCTCTGATTGTCTTACAGATTTGGAAGCTGCCACACACAGTGAAGGAAGCCTTTCTGGCCTGGGGGTGGGCCATCAAGGAACACAAGATCAAGGGATCTGACTTGTCTGTCAGATTCTTGAGTGTT
The DNA here is from genome assembly GCF_000260255.1 of Octodon degus. Taxonomy (NCBI): domain Eukaryota; kingdom Metazoa; phylum Chordata; class Mammalia; order Rodentia; family Octodontidae; genus Octodon; species Octodon degus. The sequence continues at coordinate 5,456,203 of NW_004524695.1, read as the reverse complement.
AGCTGATCACGTAAGATGCAAATAATTCCCAGTGCCATTACTGATAAAACCACAGACCCACAACGATATGCTGATTTCAGGCAGATGTGGGTTTATGGGCCTTTTGGTGGATGTTTAGACTATCTCTAGCTACCCTGCTGTGCCATTTGTAGCAGATGCCCCAAAGGAACGCAACATGGAACTGGACAGATGGAGCAGAAGCTGCTTCTCGGGACTCGAAGAGGGCATTTGCACAGGTGCAAGCCCTCCGAGTCATTAATCCCCACCCTGTCATGAATCCTAACACTGAGTGTATCTGATGATGGGTTGGGCTGAGGCCTATGGTGAAAGCAAGGGAGGCGGAGGCACCCTACTGGGTTCTGGCTGCAGCTGTGGACAGGAGCTGAAAGCCAGTATTGCCTAACTGAGAAACAGTTAGCAGCAAGATGTGCTGCTCTGTCTGCCTATGAAGGGGTCACAGGGCACAGTGGATGTAGAGGATAAATACCTGACAGAGGGCTAGGTCCCAGTGTGGACATCTGTCCCAGGGGTGGAGTGGCTCAGGACCCACCTCAAGCAATGGGGTGTTGACATACTGCAGTAGGTCTTTTCAGATAGCCCATTGGCAGCCAAATGGGCAACAGTACTGAGACTAGTGGTCTACACAGCACAGAAACCATGCAGAATGATGGAGTACAGTTTATGACACGTAGCACTCATGCAGAAGGGAAAGACTCAGCTGACACCAGGAATACCGATGGGCCCAGCTGTGGCACAGCCTCACAATGGACTGCAGGCCTTGTCCAGCCCAGCATGGACAGGCTCTAGCTCAAAACTGGAATGGACAGATCAAAGCAATGGGCAGAGTTGCAGTTAGTGTGGTTACTTGTAATGCATGAAGAAGCCCCCTCCTCATATATTTGCATAAACAACTGGGCCATATTTAGGGGGTTGATGTTTTGGTAAATGGCTTGGGTGGCCCAGGACTGGCACTGACCCTTGTAGGACACTGACCTGTGGTGAGACTTACGAGAGTGTGGCCAAACCACTAGCCATGCAGTGTATCACACTTAGGAATAAAACCTTCCTCTTACTGGGGAATGACATAGCAGATGGATGCCTTCATGAGAGTAGTTGCTCTGTATGGATTACCATCTGCAGGGACACTGTGGCTCCATAAGAAACCAGGACACATAGGGCCCATACCACACAAGCCAGACCACAGTGATGGCACCTAGCTGCACTCCCACTGAGTCAAAGGCTGCAATAAAGGTGTGTCCACAGTGTACCCATTTGGCCCCCTGGAGGAGAAAGGTGCCCACACAGCTTGGCATGATACCATGCACATGCTACCCTCTGCAACAATGGCAGGTGGATTACACCAGGCTCCTGACTCTTTTGCAGGGACACAGATATGCTCTGACTGCTGTGGATGCAGCCACAGGTGTAGGCTGTGCCTGCCCCATTCCCTCTGCTGACCAAGCCCACACCATTGAGGTACTACAAAACTGACTGCTGTATATGGGATGCCACTAGGGATAGCATTTGACCAGGGAACCCATTGCCCAGGTACAACAGTGGGCCAAAGACATTGATGTCACATGGCACTTCCATGTGCCCTACTGACTTCTGGCAGCTGATATGATTGAGAGGAACAAGGGGCTTCTGCAAACCAAACTGGACTATTTGGCTCCAAAGCTCACCATGCATGTGTGGGCCTCACCTTAGTGCTCCAGTTGCACAGGGACCAGTCCTGATGTATGGGTGACAGTCAGCCCATTGAATGGCTTCTTGAAAGCACAACCTGCCCATCTGTGTATCGGATCCACAGAACAAGGGCCTACGTTGATGACAGGGGGCTTAATCCTTTCTGCTGTGAAAACTATAGGGCCAGGAGCCTGCTATCAATGGACTTGGGGTTGGCCCACAGATGCCCTGGTGGGAGGTTGGGTGTTCCTCTTGGAGCTGTGGGGGATGGGACTAGGATATGCCATAGAAGCAGAGCCCTGGCCTTCAACTCAACTCTAGAGGACTCCAGTGTGCTCTCCACCAAAGCCACTGTACTAAAAGGCAGTGATGTTGTGGCTGCAAGGCCCATCCCCCTGGGAGTGGTGGACCCAGCCCTAACTCCTAGGAACAATGGGAATCCAGATTTGGTATTCTTAGCCAGGGGGTAAAATGATTCTGGCCACAGTCCTATCGCAGGATGAACATGTAGCCTACATCCTCCCAGACAGGTGGGACCTCCTCTAATGGTTGCTCTTTCTGCCCTGTCCTTCCAACCAAGATAAGCCACACTAACAGAGTCATCACATGGGCACACACGTTTGTCCATGTACAAAGACAAGCCCATTGTTTGGTCTGTGCTGAACCTCTGACCAGTGCAAATGGAGACTCATGCTGGCATCCCTGCAGATTGGACTGATCGGTTGCAGCAAATCCAGATTGGCTCTGCCCCCTATCTGCAATGCCAGGCTGTGGAGGCACTGATCCAGAAAAGCACAACCATCCCTGGGGTGTTCTTGTTATATAAAATGGCTGAAGGCTGATGATGGAGAACCAAATGACATTGCTGGGTGTAGCCCCACTTTGTATTCAGCAGGTGAATATGGCGGTGGGTAACTGCACCGTAGCTTGCATATCACTTGACCTGGGTGACTGTACAATATTGATAATGCATGTTGTAGGGTAATAATAATAAGGTTCTCTTCTGGAGGGATAACAACTTAAGTTTTCAGACCAAAAATTAGAGAAAAAGAAGGGCTGCAAGGACAGCCAACATTTGGCCCTAGCCTTTCAAGGTCAGTGAGGACTCAGGACATAGGAGAACCTGTTATAGAACCTGTTCTATAACATCCTGTAACTCAGTGGCGTCCCAAATTTTCTGATCAAGGAGATTATGGGGCCACTAGAAGAAAGTGATCAACAATGTAGAGTGTGCCTAAGGAGAGTCACATGGAGAGAAAACACTCTCTCAGGTTTTCACAGAGCACAAATTTGTCAAGCCATGGCTGTGACTCATCCACATGGTTGACACTGACAAAGGATCTACAAACTGGTAAAGGGTTTCACAATAAATCCTGAGGGGACTTGAATGACCCTGTCAGATACAAAAGTTACATTTCTTGTTATATAGTTCTTGCTTTATCTTGGTCTTAACCATCCAGTAGAAAAGTATAAAAACAAAGTATAAATGTAAAGCCATATTAATATGCAGAGCTATAAAAGGCTCAAGTCAACAACTTCTGACATTGCCAGTCTTACGGAAAACCCTCCACTATTATGGACTACTGGACTATATTGTAATATTTTGTTGAATTTACGCACCTACAATATTTAAATGACAATAGAATACCCATCTCTGATAAAACTAAACGAAAAAGGGGGACACAAACGAAGGACCATTTTGTATCTGTATATATAAAATAGTTAGGAAAGATATATAACTACTTTTTCTTAATTCAGAAGGATTTTTTTTTTTTTTGCTCTGAATGCCTTCAGGGCAGGTTGGCTGGCTTGAGTTGTGGGGATCTAACCACAGCAACCTGAGCCTGACTGCTTTGTTGAAGCAGCCACTTACAGAACTCAGCTAAGGGGCAGGCCCCCTCTTAATGAGTAGAAAGATTTGCACTAATAGTGTCTGCGGACAGTATATCATGTCTGCATCTTGTACTATGAATAACCACTAAGAAGACAACAATATGCAATGTATTAATTACTGAAACTGTCATACTAATCAGTTTTTAAATGGTCTCATTGCTATATGTTTCTTCATAAAATTATTTTTTAAAAAAAGATAATGGGTACAGGGCTGGAGAGATGGCTCAGTGGTCTAAAGCACCTACTTAGAACAAGCTTAGCAAAAGCATCAGGGACTGCGGTTCAATCCCCCAGCACCACATGCC
>NW_004524695.1:5426086-5452219 GCF_000260255.1 Octodon degus | reverse complement strand
AAAATTAAAAAAAAGAACTTTAAAAAAAAAAAAAAAGATAATGGGTACAAACACTCAGTGGGATGGCCAAAAATTCACTGTTGTGGTTGCCAACAAATTGGCCCAGGTGGCCACCTTGTGGGTCTATGGTACACAGCTGGCATCCCTACCCCCACATTGGACAGGGTGCTGTGCCTTGGGGTTCCTGCATATTAAGGCACTATCAGACTCACTATCACAGACACACCCCACAACCGGGACACTCTGTAACACAGGTGGCACCTACTCTATAGGCAGCCTGGTGGTTTCATCTGGTGGCCTTGATGATACCAGAGGGAAGAACCATAGAACTGGCCTTCCAGGTGAAGTCCTGGCTCAACACATGGCCCAAGTCTTTAATGTCACATGCTAGGCTTTAATGTTGCTCATAGATGCAAATTTCCAAATGAGAAAAGTGAGTGAGAAATTACATGGCCCTCAATTTTCTAAATGTTGTGCTAAATGGTATTTGTACCTGTTTGTATGTAGAATATTATATTTACATCTCTGAGCACCAGACACAAGCACAAGAACCCTTGCAAGTAATGGATTCAGAGGGGTCCACCATCCAGGTCTTGCAGCAGGACCTGCTCACTCAGTGGTGGGAATCCTTGGGATCCACCTGGTGCTGGATAGCTATCTCAGTTCCTCTTCTCTAGTTGCTGGAACAAATACCCAGCACCCAAGATGAAGGAAGGGAAGATTTATTTAACTCACAGCTGCTGGAGGTTTCAGTCCACACTCGGCTGACTCCAAGGCTTAGTGGCACATGGCAGAGAGTAATCTTTCATAGCTGCGGTGAAGAGCAGAGAGCAAAATGGAGGAGTAACAGCAACAATGGCAACAGAGAGCAAGTGTCTCTCTGTCTCTCTTATGTTATATTCAGGCTATCTGCCCCAGGCCGGGTGTAGCACTCACACCCGTAATCCCAGCCTTGGATCATGAATTAATCACAAACTGTAGAACTGCACTTCAATGACTATATGAGGCTTTGGGGGGACAAACACACCCAAACTATGACAGTAGCCATAAGCTACACTGTGGTGGAAATGGGGTTAGTGGTATTACACTGTTCTTTTTATTGTTGTGATGGTCTTTATGCAAGAGTTCTACCACATAGCCGCTCACAAGAAGTGCCACTCTCCTCACCTCTGAGCAAGTGAGGTGTAGGGAGACACTTCAGATTGCTTCAAAGCTTGGGGTGTTTGAGGGCCCACAAGGAAATGACCCTGCTGTTTAGTGCATGTGCAAAATGGTATGCTTATATTTGCAAGACAGCACAGAGCACCACTATACAGGTGCTACACAGTTAAGTCAGTACAGAGGATGAAAAGCTTGCTAACAGTCTATACAAAGTTGCTGGATGCTGGTGCTAACACTGGCTCTGCCTGTGTTCTTTTCCCTCAGGGCCTCCCCTGCTTTATCAATCCCCTGAGGCCTGACAAGTCCAGTTTTCACGACATCAGGGACCCAACATGCTCTATTAAAGTAATTTCACTCTGCAGTATCAAATATAGCACAGAGGCTGCTTCCAATAATCACCACTAAATGGAGATGCTGATGAAGACACTCCCGGTAGGTTAAATCAGCTGCCCAAAGACACAGGACCTACAGGTGGTGGCACATGAATCACCGTGCAAGTGTCTCGGACACGATAGCTCCAGCTTCACCCCCTCTCCACTCCTTGTATATAGAAGGAGGTTACATGGCTGGTAAATTTCAGTTTTATCTTTTTACATTTTTTTTTCATTGAAAGGAAGTTTTCACTTAGCTTTGAATTGTGAAAGTCAATCCTGAGACTGAGATAAGCTAGGCTTTGCTGACACCGAGAAAAAGTAACATGATGGCATCAGTTTCACTTTTAACTTCTTTGTGATAATAAAATATATATTTTAAACTAGCATTTTCAAAAACATAGTTGACTGCTTTGTGATAATTTTGCATGTTCTGAAAAGCAACAAGAGCTAAAGTCCTCTTGAAAATTATCACAGATTTGTACTAATAGTGTTTGTGGACAGGATATCATGTCTGCATCTTGTACTATGAATAACCACTAAGAAGACAACAATATGCAATGTATTAATTATTGAAACTGTCCTACTAATCGGTTTTGAAACTGTCTCATTGTTATTTCTCAATAAAATTATTTCTAAAAAGAAGATAAAATTATCATAGACTTACTTTTTATCTTGAACTTTATGTGAAGATTTCAAATAACTTTTTATCATCTGATCTTTCTCATGCTTCCCCTGAAAGCGGGCTTTTAAATCAGGGTTGCTTGGGCTGTTGACTTTTGTGCGTGAGGTGTCAAGAACATGAAATGAATTGCTACCTTAGAACAATGTTTGTTTCTATCCATACAGGAGAGATTAATTTGGTGACAAACATTTGGGATGCAAAAGTTGACTCTGGCTTATACTTATCAGAAGTAAGTTCGTCTGCGGGGTTTATTAATTCTCAGTTTAAACAGTGGTGAGTAACAGGGGTGTAGTTGTTGGCTTTGCCTTTGTTTAGATTATTTCCACTGGTAGTTGTAAACACGCCTCTAGTTATTAGGAATTTCCAAAGAACACAGCTCCTCTAAAGTCAGAGACTGTGAGAAGTGATTAAATGTCTCTTTTTATTATTTTCAAGCCTTACATTTTTCCAGGCATTTTTAATGAGATCAGAATAACAGAAGACATAGATAAAATATCTATAGCTCGCCAGTGGTGCAACCATTGAATTTTCATTTGGGTTCATTTTGAGCACAGGAGGAATTGACTTTTGGATGAGCTACTTGATAAATCCTGAGACATTTCATGCTACATCAACACTAAACTGAGGGAATTCATGGAACAGAATTCTGGAATTGTAGGAACCTGGCTTTTAAGTAAGACTTTTCCCCCAATTTAACTAGAATATTAGTGGAATTATCTCCCCAATTATGTGTATATATTTTGTAACTTTCCATAGACATTCCTGTGAAAAATTAATTTAGGCAGCTGTGATGTGGCGTATATGGGGTCTACTGTACAAGAGTAGCAATGATAATCTTTGATGATTTGTTTCATTTGCTCTGGAACCAGCTAGTTATGATCTAATTAAGTTTGTAAGTATGCACGAGTTGAAGGCTGTCTTTAATGCCTCCCTGACACCTAGGACTTACCACAACTTACATAGTGACCACAGAACCAATCGTTTGGGGAACTATAGCAAAGATTCAAATTTCTCATGAATGTAGAAGTAATGTTTTTGCTGCACTTTGTGTGAAAGATGAACTTGGTTTTGAGTACTAGCGAGGGTTTATACAATTTTTACCACATTCTTCAAGGAGGAAACACTGGAATAAACTGCTTTTTTTTCTTTTTTACTAAGAATTTAAGAGTTACTCTTTGCACTCAAATAAATAAAAGGTGACCTGGAATACTCTTTAGCTACTTCTGCTGTGTTTAACAAGTCAGTTCTCAGGAAAATAATACTTCTTAAAAGCAAAAGCTTGAATCTGTTCATCTTTGTTGCCTAGAAAAATCTCAAAATGTGTATCATGGAAATCCTTTAAAAAAAAAGAAATTCTTGATAATTTTAATTTGTTCAATGGGAAAATGAGTTTCTTTGTAACAGTAAGTGGATAGTGTTATTTGCCATAGACAGCTTTGTTTTTGAATGAACTCTTCACTTGTGCAAATCTGTTCATGAAGACACACAAGAACAGTGTGAGTTGAGAGGGAAAAGGTAAACTAGAGCCCTAAAGTCATTTGTTTCTCATCTAATGACAGGTACTAAAGACCTCTCAAAGTACACTCTCAGGGCTTAAAAATCAGGGGTGTACCTGCCACTGTGTCTTGGAAATGCATGCTGTATACTACTGTACAGTAGCATTGAGAACAGAAGCTCCAGAAATCATGGCCAGGTGGCAGGTCATGCCCTGGCTCGATTCCTGATCCTCCTGTAGCAACCTGTCCCCAGTGTAGGAGACCTGGCCCCAAGGTCCCATGAGGCTGAGAAAGAGGCAGACGGATCCAGGATTTCCCAGCATCTGATTTACTGGGAGAGTTACGGACACACGTATTGTCATGGGTGGCAACAAGATCAGCAGATCCCAGGATTTATCCCAGAAGCAGGGGACATGTAAAGTGAGCAGGACAAATGTGACTTCACTGAAGATGGATGGAGCTGATTTTTCTTACCATCAAGAATGTCAGGCACATTCGAGGCACTGATGAAGCCACTGTTCGTGGCAGTGGAGCACCCATACCACTTTAGTGACCTTTTTCTTTATAGTGCTCTGGGAAGCCATGCCTGAAAAGTAAGCCAGAGTTCCTTGGGGGCAACCAGGATGGTTGTGAAACAAGAAGGACACAGATGTGTCAAGCTGAGCCAGCGCACTGCTCGTGACTTGGGCCCCTGTTGGACAGTGTGTTACTCCTATAGCTCTGTGAATGCCCTGGGAATGGCAGATTGATTTTGAACCTATTGTGTTCTCAGCAGATACCACTGCTCACCTTCCATCCCATTGTACATGAGCCAGTGCCTTGAATTTTCCCACACTACAAAACTATATCTTAGTTAGTAAAAGGCAAAATGAAATTTTGGCCTTTGGATGACTCAGAAGGGGAGAAAGTACCAGGCTATGCATAGATTATTTTATATTAAAATCATTTTTGACATCATGCAAACAGTCATACATTAATCTACCCATGTTAAATGTTTAAGCATATGCTGTGGGCATCTATTCTTGAGACTGAATTGAAGTATTTAGTCCCTGGCATATAAATAATGAGAAATCATATTTTCTAGCATTTTCTAGCTGTAAAAGGCTCAAGTCAATAACTTCTGAGGATAATCCACTACCATTATAGACTGCTAGACAGTGTTAGATTGTTTAGTTGAATTCAAACACCTATAGTATTTAGATGCCAATAGAATATTCACCTCTGACAGGATAAAAAAATAAAATTAAAAATTAAAAAAAGATACAAAGGAAAGATCATTTTGTATTTATATATACAAAACAGGATAAATTTACAGCTACTTTTGCTTAACTCAGTGAGAAGAAAGAGGTGTACTAACAGTGTTTGGACAGAATATCCTGTCTACTTCTTGTACTATGGATAACCACTAAGAAGATAACAAAGTACAGTGTATTGACTATCAAAATTGTCCTATTAATCAGCTGTGAAACTGTCTCATTCATATTTATTTCTCGATAAAAAATAAATATTAAAAAAAAAATAATGAGAAATCATATTTTCTAGCATGCCCAGCACCACAGCTGCTTCAGGAAAATGGCAAGTAGTATGAAATACCAAGAGTATCGTCATGGTCACAGAGGATTTTAGATTTGAAAGAAGCTCCTTGAAGTTTCTGTCCAAGGTCCTCTGTGATACATTTTGCAGAACTGTTGTACACCCTGATCATGCTTGGGTCAGACTCCCACCTGCTAAGTCCTCTGGCTGCTGGGATGCTTTGTGCCTCTCTGAAGCTGGGTGTAGATGGCTGCACCTTGCAGAACTGTCACCACCAGAGCAATGGTGGCACTCGGCCAGCATAGCTAGCGCCCTTCAGGTGAGTTAATGTTCACTCAGAGACAATTGTGTCCTCAGTGTGCTCCCTACCTATGGGGCCTGCTACTGCAATTACATAATGTGTGACATGCTATGTAAATAAATGACATATCAGTCTGACCAAAGAACTATTTCAATAAAAACTGATATTGAATATCCAGATTTCTAAAAATCCTTGAGCCCTAATTTTTATTTGTACTTGCCAACTGTATATAATTAAAAAATCAAAACTCAGAAATCTATATCTAGATGTATTTTCCAGTTCTTTGTATTATTTTGTTAAAGCAAATAGACTGGATAGATGTATTATAATACATAGGTGATATATTATAAGTATGAATTTTTTTAAAAAAAATAAGGAAGGCAATGTTTGGAATTTCTATTTCTTGGACGTGTTTGTAGCAGAGGCATAAAAGAAGTTTTTTTTATTTATTCTTTCAATTCAGTGGTTAGAATTATTGTCTCTAAAACACCTTTTGGGCTAGAGAGACAGCTTGGTGGGTTAAATGCCTGTCTGGGAAGCAGAAGGTCCAGAGTTCGATTCCCGGTACCACATGCTGTAGTGGCGCTTGTCTGTAATCCCAGTGCTGGGCAGGCTGAGATAGGAGGATCGCTAGGAGTCCAAGCTGTGGAGCAAGACCCTGTATTAGAAGAAATAAAAAATAAGTGAAAGAAGAAAACAGCATCAAATACCACCTTTCCCCGACACAACAAAGAAATACCTGGTGTTGATGCCTGTGGTCAGCAGGGATTTCTATATGCCATTGACTGAAAGCTCTTCTGGGGTTGTCACCACTTACATAATGTGACTAAATAATTTGGTGAGTATTTAAAATTTAATTTTTTTTATTAGAGTAAAAGACATAGTGCCCTGAATCCCCCTCGAAATATTCCCCTCATGTCAAGCACATGTTTCCCTTTGTTCTTGCCACTTTCTGAAGCAATTCTGAAAGCCCTCTTTCATGAATGTCTTTAATTATGTTCTCCCGGCTGCCTTGATGTCCTAACTTGATTCACAGTCATTTTATTTTGGGGAAGATCCCGAAGTTGCGTTGTACCAGATCTGGTAAATAAGGTGGGTAAGGACATTTCATTATGCTTTTATTTGACAGAAACTGCCATGAATGTTTGCTCAATGAGGAGAGTTGGTAAATTACAGTGAATATTTATGTTTAATTATCACAATAAAAACATATTGCCATTACTTGTCCTCAAAATATCCAACCCCCACCACTTTGAGCACACCTAGCCCTCATTCTTGACAACAGGTCTTTTACTATATGCAGTTTTTAAAAAAGCTTTTAAATACTCAATGTATCTTAAGCTCACCTCTTGTATCTGTGCCTAGTTCACACTCTGACCACCCTGCAGTAAAGAAATTCAAATGAATATTATGACAGTGTTCATAAAACTTTTTGGACTTCACAACTCTCTCTTCTTGTTTCACATTTTGGAGATCTATAATTCCAAGCTGCAGTCTCCAGTTCTCTGTAACTCTGTATTGTCTGTGATACAAAAGCAGTGTTAAAAACTATGTTATGCCCTCTGAGGAAGACAAAGGCAATTTACACTGAACTTTGACTGTCAAGGAGTTCATCATCTAATGTAAAGTAATGTAAATAAATAGAATATAGAGGGGCTGGGGCGATAGCTCCGTAGAATAAGGGCTTGCCTGGCAAGCACAAGGGCCTGAGTTCAATCCCCAGTTCTGCCAAAAAAAAAAAACAAAAACAAACAAACAAACAAAAAAAAAAACCCAAATAGAATACAGAGAGGAAGGTACAGTGTGGTATGACTGGTTATAGAACTTAATTTTATTTGTGTGTGTGTGTGTGTGAAGAAACAGAGTTGGGACAATTAAGTGTATTAAAGTTTCACTGCGTAACATAAAGAAAAAGCTGGAGTATTAGACATTAGAGTCTAATATTCTTTCATTCAACATAAAATAGCATAGTATTAAAGATACATACAGTGTCTAAGAAATATAAAGCTAATATATTTTTAGCTTAATTGATTATTTTTAAATGAGTTAGAACTACAGTCTTATCAATGACTAAAATTTCCAATTTTATTTTCTGAAATAAGGAGCAGTGCCTGTAAGAATCAATGTGCATTATATTTTAGAATCCTTCATTTCAGATACCTTATTTTTTAAACATTATTTTTCACTCAGTAATTCAAACTTTCCTTCCTTAAACACTGGGTTGGAGTTACCTCCAGAAAGTTAGGCTGGCTCTACTGTGCTTTCGCTGAATGTACAGAATGGCATCTGTGATTATTACAACTAAAGCTTCATCTTCTAGAAGATCCAGGAGTAATGAAAGTGGGTTTTTATTGAAAAAAAAAAACACCTCTGGAAAGCCTTTTAATTGTTCTAAATTACTCAATTACAGCATCTTTATCCTTATAAATTTAGAGAACATACTTTATTGAAATAGTATTATTGAGAAACAAATGCATAATGGCTACTTGTTGCTATGCTTATTTTGGACAACATACATGCACAGTGCCAAAACGTCACCCTTTCCTTATCATCCTTTTCCTTACTTGTAACTATTCCATTATTTTGATGATATGATGTTAGCACCCAAATACCTTACAGATTTGGAAGCTGCCACATGCAGTCTGAAATCTACATAAATAAATAAAACACTTAAATGTATCAACAGTGAATAATAATATCATCTCTCTTTAAAGTTCAATGCAGACATGTATGGAACAAAAGGCAGTGTACATTTGAAATTAATATTTTCAGTTTATAGTACTGATGGACACAATGATCTTTCAAGATCTGAAGTGATGCATTTGATTCATTATTTTATTACTTTCTTTCTTAGCCCTTTTCCAGTTTATTGGATTTTTTTTTTTTACATTAAGCTAAGGTAATAGTACCATAGCCTTTTTATTTTAATAAGAATTAAAAAAAAGATAAAACATTAGAAATGATACACAATTTCAAAAAACAAAACAAAACAGAAACAAACCAAAGCCAAGATGACAGGTATCCAACAGTGGTTGCAATGTTTCTTATGTAGCAGATCCTTTAACCTAAAACTTCAAGGCCTTAAACATACTCCTTGCCTCCTGGGTAGGACTGTGAGAAATGCCTGAATAGCCTGGAGGTTTGGGAATTAGTGGATTGGGGGTCAGAATGTGGAGTGAGCCAGGCTTGTCCACAAAGCAGCTGAAAGCGAGGGCTCCCTACAGCGTTATGTGTCTGCAGCCTTTAGTTATGTTATTGAGGTGTGAAAAAATTTAGGGTCTGAATGTGAAGTAACTTAAGGGACATGTTGATGACTTTGGATTGTGTGCTTAAGGAGTTGAGAACTTGACATTAGACAAATTTTTAGGAGGAACATAAAGGTAAAATATTTCTTCTTAACGCATCCGCTGGACAGGCACAGCCTAACAGCTACAGACTACGAAATTTTAGGGTTGTAAGCCACGTATTGAAACTATCATCATCATTAGTGTAACTGCTCAACTGCTAAAAATAAGAACACTGTTCACAGTTTTTCTTGCATTTAATTGTTCATTTTTAAGAACAGGCAGCTGCTTTAAGTGGTGGACTGATGCCAGTACCAGATTTTGGTCCCTGTAGACAAACCTCCTCCTCCTTGGAAGGCTGTAATTGCTTTCTTTTTGGGAAAGTTCATGACAGTACTTGGTGGGAAGCAGGTGGAGAAAAGGCAGGTTGGCATTTCCTGACTAGCTGGACACATCCCGTAACCTGGACACTCTGTGGGAGTAGAGGGGGCCTGGAAGTGGGAAGGGTCAAAAGACGCCCGTGTGGAACAACAGCGTTAGATGGCTGAAGAAGAGGGAGAAGCTCAAGTGTTGAGTCTTTTATCTGGGCAACAAAGTGGGGAGGAGACGGCAAGCATTGGAGAGCAGTGAGGTCAACTTTGTGGAAGTAGGTTGCTGTATTTCTGTTCCCGTCCTGAAGGATGTGAAGCACTTCAAGAGGTGAAAGGATCTCTAGATTTACCAAAAACATTCACTTAACAAAAGGTCTGCTTCCTGCTTCCTGAGAAAGCTGAGTAACTGAGTGTGCGTGCAGACAAATGAACAGAGCTTGCTCTTGTGCTCTGATTTGGCCGGGCTAAACAACCCAGCGGAGGACTGGGACTTTTTGGGAATGCCTTTATTTACAGGTATTGCTTTGATAACCCAGAAGCACTATGTTGATCTTTTTAGCATATATAGCATTATATAGAAGAGAATGTAGTGCCCAAAAGATATATTCAAATATATTTTCCATGTGGTGACAAGCTGGTGGATTGTGTTTTTGCCAAAGAAAATAGCTGTGTGTCTACGCTTACCTTCGTATACACACAAACACCTACTCTTTACTGTAAGATATATTTGATTAAAGAAGGTTCAAGACATGTATATGTATATATAGTTGGTGATAAATGGTATAAAAATAAGGTTATCAAATATCTACTCTAGAATACTAGAATTTTGACACACATTGTAAATTGGACAATGTTTTTATTGTATATTATTATTGAAATGAAATGAAACATGCAAAATGAATGAGTTATATTTTACAAGGCAGTGTCACTTCGTGGGTGATATATTAATAATGGCATGTTATTGTGTATTTTCTGATGCAAGGGAAATATAAATTGTCATATTGGGTTCTGAGGTGATTTAAATTTTGGCAGGGTAAATGAAATGGAATTTTTGATTGAGTCAAATACATTAAATTGTTTGGTTTGTACATTTGATTTTGTCTTATGTACTGACTATGATAGAGTGCAGACAAATAAAAAGAATTCATTTAATAGGTTAGAGTCAGAAATTCGTTTTAAATATTTAATTATTTAATTAAGTTTTAGTAGTGTGATTTTCTTGGCTTCACCAATTAAAAATTGAAAAGAGTCTCATCTTTTTTTTTTTCTTCTCCTTTTTGGATAGTATTTGGTTAGATTTGTTTGTTGCATGTTTTTATCAAGAATGATAAATAAAATACTAATTTCTTAAATGTTTTCTAAATCTGCTTAAATTGCTAAGAAATAGCAAATATTAAAGTCAATAAGGAAGGGCCAGCCAGATAGCTGAGCAGATTAAAACCCCTGCTTTGGCATATATAGCAGGGGGGGTTCGAGCCCTGGGTACAGTGCTGGCCGCGTCCCCAGGGAGCTGTGAGACGAGACTGGGCATTGTGGTGCTCACCTGTAATCCCAGCACTTGGGAAGCTGAAAACAGGAGGATCACTACGAGTCCGATCTACGTAGTGAGACCCTGCACACCCTGTACACCCTGTCCTAAATTCATAAATAAATAAATAAACAAACAAAGTCAATAAGGGGCTGGGGAAATAACTCGGTGACCTAAGCGCCTGCCTGGCAAATGCAAGGATCCAAGTTTAATAGCCAGCACAATGTGCCATGCTGGCAATAAATAAATAAATAAATAAATAAATAAATAAATAAATAAATGTTAAAGTCAGTAGGATTTACTGTTGGTATTATTCTTTCAATTCCAATAGTGGTATTTACAGCTGTGTCTTCAGAGAACATCTGGTTTGCTTTGCTCCATTTTTTCTCTGTAGCAACTGCCTCTGCCTAGCCCTCGGGCAGGCACAAATGTTGCTCGCTGTGGACAAGAGCCCGATGTGAGGAGATAGTGAGGTCCCTTGGGGTCAGGCCACGGTGAGGACACAGGAAGATGCGTTGCATATACAGCACAGTGCTCAGCAGTCGGTGCAGTGCCAGGGAGGGGTTCGTGGAAAATGAAGGCTGCTCTGGCTGGCACCGCAGGATCCTTCCGGAGCTTCTAGGGTACTGGCTGTGGCAATGCAGGAGAGAGTTCTTGGGACCTGGCGTTTACTATGGTGACTCATAGTCACACTCTGTCTATATCTGCGGATAGATGATCTATGCCTGTGTAGCTCTGCATTGTATGATGGCTTGAGAAATTTTGTTGCGAAGGTGAGGCAAGAGGGCAAGATTAATAGGTGATAATGTTTGTCTACCAGGCAGCAGTTGATCTGGACATCAAGAAATACAGCTCTCCAACCTTCCTGTGACCTCCCAACCTCCACCCAATCATACCTAATGGAAAAGGTCACCTCCAAATATACTGCACATAACACTGTACTTGCTTCTCTCCATGCAGTGAAGTTCTAGGCTTCTTCAGTCTTGAGCGTATTCTATATCCTAAATCTATATTCACTGGCGAGAACGGCTCCATGTAGCAGCAAGGCTAGCAGTCCCCCTTAGAGAACAAGTCATACAATACTGTTTTTCAGTACTGTAGTTGAAAAGTCCTTTAAAAATAATCATGGGAATGAAATATAAGAAGTAAAGCCATGCTGTTGTGTTGAGCTGTAGGGGACTCAGGTCAACAATTCCTGACATTGCCAGTGAAGCGGAAGACCCAATACTATTATGGGCTACTGGACTCTTTTAGAATATATATATATATATGAATATATATATATATTCTTTTAGAATATTTTACACACCTATAATATTCAAATAATGGAACTTAACAAAATAAGGGGATACAGATGAATGTCCATTTTGTATCTGTGTATTCAAAGTGGTTAGGATAGATATATAGTTACATTCTCTTAATGAATATAGGGATTTGTTCTAATAGTGTTTGTAAATAGGATATCATGTCTGCATCTTGTACAGCAACTAACCACTAGGAAGAGAGTATGCAATGTGTGAATTATTGAAACTGTCCTACCAATTTTATTTGAAACTGTCTCATTGCTATTTGTTTATCAATAAAATTATGGGGGAAAATTTTATGTGTAAAGTAACTAAATAAAGATCAGGAGAGTTTATAAATTAAAACCTAACTGGATTCTTCCATCTTTTGTATGTATGTATTTTTTGTACCTTTTTTAGCATTTGACTTTCATACCATAACTTAATAATCTGTAAAACACGTATTATCATGTTTGTAGACATTAAATCTTTGTTTACAAACTAAGAAGAACCCAGTAATATAAATTTAGTCTAATCATAATTATAAATTATAGACTCATGGGAAATTTATATAAATGGATCATATACTTTATATAGGCTTTTATTTCATAGAAGAGAGATAGACTTTTTCTTCCCTGCAAATTTTCTTCTGAGGACTTAAGTATAATTTCATTTAGAGAGATAGATTTAATATAAAATTAGGGTTTCATATGTTACATGGTGTGCAACACACTTATAAAGGGGTCTCCCTTTTTGCTCACATATAGAGTTCTTGACAGGACTCTCCTAGAATTGTCCCTGGTAGATCAACTCTCCTACGAAAATGTAAATCTTCATAAGAACCATTACCAGGTTGCAGGTCATTTGCTTGGGAATATGGCACCTGTGTATGCAGTGCATCTGAATATGTAACCAGAGGGTTTCAGGTCTCTTGAGACCACAGAGAAAGGTAATATAAAGTCATTGCTATGTCCAGGCTCACTTAGCCTCCCCACTTCTTTTTTTCTCTCTATCTCCCTGCTCCTACCCCTTCTCCTATCTCTATTAGCAATCATTTCTTTGCAATATGTGTTGGATTAACAATGGTCACTTCATCACACCCAGCTGAACTGAATCAGCACAGCGCTGGATGCAGATGGCCTTTTTTAGGGCTGCTGCCAACTGCATACAAAGAGGATTGGAGGCAAAGATACATGCTGATGGTTTTCCTGGAGAAACTTTTCACGCTGGCCTTCTTGATATATCTCAGCTATCCTCATCATTAGAGGAGTTCAGGAGCTCGCTGTCACCAAGGATGGCTGTGCACCTCTTTGGGGGAGCCCTGGTCCTTACTTAGAGCATTGCTTCCTGGCTCCAGCGCAGATTCCTCAGCCCGCTGGCACAGATCCTTCATCCTGCTGTACAGGCTCTCTAGCTTCCACCTTTGGGTTTTCTCATTACAGATCCATGATACAGACCTCCATGAGACATTCTCATGGATTCTAGGCCTGCAGCTGGGCTCATGACAGAAATTGCTATGGGCTGTAGTTCTCCAGCTAGAGTAGCGCAGGATATTGCTGTGGGATCCAGGCCCTTAGCTGAATTCTTTCATCCTCTAGTGCCTCTACAGATCTTCCACACTTTCTTATTTGACTCTGTGGGTGGATATTATGAAATGATACTACATATTATGTTCTCTGTGTTAAATCTTTTTCCTTGTAATCCATGACTACAACATCATCTATAATGATTAAAAAAATAAGCTTTAAACCGGGGAGATGGCTCAGTAGGATAAGTGCTTGACTGGCAAACACAAGGATCTGAGTTCAATCCCCGGTTCTGCCAAAAAAAAAAAATGCTTTGAAGCCAAAATTTCACAGGGCAAATTTAGTGATTAACAGAAAAAAAATATGATTTTCCTCTAACTTTTATCACTTTTTGGTCAAAAGATTCAAAGTTCTCTTTCAATCATAAATAGATAGAGAAATGAAAAAATAGACAGTAAAACAACTACTCATTGTATCATTATTTAAAACATATTGAGGATTAAAGAGTTTTATTTCTTTGCATATACTTTTCATGAGTAGTCTGAGCTATACTTGCCTTGCTTTTTCCTTGTAACTGATGGAGCTGTTGGAAGCCACTGGTTTTCCTGGGCTGTTCTGCTGGAGGACCTTTCATGATAAAGTTGTTTGTTCTTGTGGAAGGAGGAGCTCAGGACCTCATTGTTGCTGGGAATGGCTATGGTTCACTTTGGGGGAGCCCTGCTCCACATCTTGAGCATTGCTTCCTGGTTCCCGAGGGGAAGTTGGTGCACACTCAGCCTCATGCAGAAGCTTCTTGCTTTGACTTTCCTGATGGAAACTCAGCTTTCTTGATTGCTGGAGGAGCTCAGGACCTCACTATTGCTGAGCATGGCTGTGATTCCTTTGGGGGCGCTCTGGTGCTCACCTTGAGCATTGCTTCTCAGCTCCAGTTCAGATCCCTTCACTTGCTAGCACTGATCCTTCGTCCTACTGGCGTAGACTTTCTAGCTTCCCCCACTGACCTTTGGGCCTTTCCAGCACAGATCTGTGAAGTGGGCCTCCATGAGACTTTGTCATGGATTTTAGGCCTCCTGTTGGACTTGTGGGAGGCATTGTTATGAGCTGTAGACTTTCAGCTGAACTCATGCAGGATATTAGGACCCAGGCCCTCAGCTGGAGTCTTTGGTCTTTATTGTGTGGACAGATTTCCTGCACTAATAATATTATAAAATGTGTTCTGTTTTGCATTGTTTCTATTGTAAAAATAGAAATAAATAATGACACTGAATTTTTATGAATGCATATATATGGCTTTTAGAATGACAGCAGGTTGGGGCTGGAGTGTAACTCAGTGAAATGCACTTGCCTGGCACGCTTAGGGTTTTGGGCTGACCTTCAGTACTCTCCCCAAAATGGTAGAATATTGATCCTTTCAATATTCTAGTTATTGAAATGACTAGTTATAATGTTCTCATTTTACTATCAGTGTCAACATTTTAATTTTTTGTAGTCCTTTCATCACTGTTGGCTAATTCCTTTTTGAATATCATTTTATGTAAAATATCCTGTAGGATTGTTATTAGGAGACAAAGTGGCCCTCCAAAAGCTTCTAGCATGCCTAGTGATGATCACAATACACACCGAAAGAAGTGAAATGATTAGTCTCTGAATGTGATGACCACATAGGCCTTAGGTAGTGATTTGTTGAGTGAAGAGCTACCAGTGAAGTTTGGCATTCAATGATTACTAACAACTAACATATCATAGCCACTGAATTTTTATTTTATGGTACCAGGGATTAAACTCAGGACCTTGCACTTGCCAGACAAGCACTTACTCTATTGAGCTAACTCCCCAGCCCCTAGCCACTGAAATTGGAGCTATGATTTTTTTGGAGATTGGTGTTACTTAACTAAACTATGGTAACTGAAATTTGTGCATACAAAGGCTTTTTCTATTTGTATATGTGAATACATGAGTGTGTGTGTGTGTACATGTGTGTTCTCTTGATAGTATTTTTTGTTGTTAGTCCTCCGATGGCACCCACCTCAGATATCATTGCTGCCACTACTTTCCATAGACAATAATTCCCTTGGAACACTCTACTCTTCAGCCAAATGTTCATACCGTAAATTAGAACACATCTGCAGAAAATAAGCCTTTTGATGGAGTGAAATTTATAAAATTTTTACTTTTATAGATTGATCAGTGCTTTGAATTACAGAAGGCTATAGAACAAGGCAAACTTAAAACTGTATAATCCACAGTACTGACCTGATAGCATTCTAATTAAGGTAAGATGTTCATTACTTCAGATTCAAAGTATAAACTGAACCCAGTTAATTATTGGGTTGGGGAGGGAGTGGTGCTGATACTTATAAGCAAATGAGATGTGCTTCTGGTGTGCCTGCAAAGCAAAGCAAAACAATATTGAAGTACACATTGGTAAAGAAGCTTTTCCTTGGGGTTATCTATAGTGGGATCTAGATCAATGCTTTTTAAACTTTAAAATGCATTTGAATCACTGGTAGTTTTTATTAAAACAGGTTCTGGGGGTGGGTTCTGAAATTCTATGGTTTTAATGAGTTCCCAGAAGAGTCTGATGCTGCTGACCAAACAGAACATGAAGCATCTGAGCAACTTTGGTACAGCTAGAGGAAGACATAGGAAGCCAGTGGCTGGAGCAAGTCCAGCTTTACCTCATATCAAATTGCTTTATCTGAACACTGTCTATCTCCAGGAAAGACAAAAACACCACTTGTTAAAGTAACTTTGGGTTCTTCCCACCTCTCAGGTTCCCACTTTGTGTTTCTCCATTTAGCATCGACTGACAAACTCACCTTCCTTCTCCACCCATGTGATCAGCATGCTGCCATTCACAGGCTCATGCATCCGACTTTAATAGCCTCAAAGTCTCTGACAAAGACTTTCTAGATGCAGACCAGGACCCAGATGTAGTGGACATGCATGCTTTTTACATAAGAGCTGCTCATGTTGAGCTTCCCTCCTTTGGTACCCAGAACACAAATTTTGTCCAGTTTCATCTCCAGCTGTTTTGACGCTATTGGCTCTGTTTCCTCTGCAGGTGTTTGTTGGTCCTTCAGCTCCTTCACTGTAGATCTTTCTAGGCTCCATTGTGCTTCCCTCTTTTTCCATTTTTCTTTTTTTAATTTTTCATTTTAGAGAAACACAGACAAACATGACAGTGAAACCAAGTTTTGAAACAGGCTACTATGATATTTACACTAGTTAATACTTTGCATGTTGTTGTCTTCATAGTATTCAGAATAGAAGATATGGGCATGAGATTTTGTCCATACAATATCAGCACAAAACTTTCTTTTTAAAGAACTAAGAGGAACTAGCTGTGTAATATCTTAACTGTCTTGTGCATACATACAGTCTTTCATCTTTCCCTTCCTTTCTCCTTTTCCCCAATACAGTTTGTCTGGTGCTCTCTACCCATAAATCTTTCATAGCTCCAGTTACCATGACCTGCTGTGTGACTTTGGGTAAGTTTCTTAACTATTCTGATACGTCCTTTTAGCCCATAATATTTTTGTTTGGGCTTAAACAATTTACTAGCTATAAACAACATAGATGAATACTGAAAAAATATTAAAAGTGTACAAAATCTGAGCTCATCTAATTTTGGGCAGTAGGACACTTTGTAATTTTTATACCATATGACATACTTTAGATATATGCTGAAGTGTATTGAATGACAATGATCATGAAACTTCTTTGATAATATTTTCTATTTCTCCGCATTGTAACGGAGTAAACTACAATGTATGTATTAATTTGAATTTCTCAAAGACAAGACTCCCTAGACTCTGTAGATTTCATAACAATTAATTTCATGGATGCCTTCAAGTTATGAATGAGGCATATTTATTTGGTTGTGTTTTGGGTTTTGAATGTCTTTCCATATTTAAAGGCATGCTTTATCAAGGACTTCTTGAGTTGTCAAATATTTTTCTTTATAGATGGAATTTTTGGAATTAGTCACATTTGGAAAATGTTCTCAATTGTTTTTGAATTACCCTTTTATTTCTTTATATTAATAACGATGTTGCATTATCCTAAGACTTTGCATAACAGAGGCTTATTTGCATGACAAGTGAGCTAGTAAAACAATTTATAAACGATGTATCTAGTACACTTAATTAAATACACATTTATTAAATATGAGTGAGGAAATGCCAGTTGAAATCTTACTGGCCTCGAATTTTTCCTGAGGAGACAAATGTGTAAATAAATAATTTGATTCACAGATATGTTAATCTTTATGGTCACCCTAAGCCAAAGAAGTGAACAGCTCACCTGTCTCAGGAGTGAGAACAATTTTCAAAAATTAAATGGAATTATATCTGCATATATCAGTGGTAATAGAAGGGGAGGGAATTCTGGGCTTGGAGAAAAACATATGTCAAACCCCAAAAGAGCGTGCATTTTTAGCGAGTGGCAGAAAATTTTACAGAGTCATTCCATTACTCCTGTGTGGGCCAGGGAAAGACACCCACAAAAGTTCAGCCTGTCTTGAACACCCAATGTCTTCTTATTTTATCTTTGCTTTTGCCATCGGTAGCTTCCTGGGGAGGTGGGGACGTACTGGCCCTGGGAATGAATACCTATTACCCTCTGCTCCAGGAACAATTTTTATATATGCCTTGGAACATGGTTTAAAATCCTTCGGGCAGGAAGTTCCATGTTTCTAGAATGTCAGGTCCAAAAGAGTGGACTATGTAGGTAGATGTTCATCTCTCCTAGAGAAGAAGCCCACAGTAGTGCTTTCCACAACCTTAAACTGACTCTAAGCCAGCGCTGAGGATGGAGTCCAAGTTCCTTGTGCTTCAAGGTAGACTGGTTGGAAGCAGTAACTATGGAAGATGAAGCAAATATTAGGATGAGACTGTGACTAGTTTAGATTTTTAAAACTGTTATGACCATTACCTTGGACTCTATATTGTTGGTGTCATTCAATTTTACTATGTAGAATCAAAAAGCTAAACCAGAAAAAAAATCAAACCTCTCAGCTTATGACCTGGATTTGAATGAATTATTGTTCTATATTTGTGTTCTTTTTCAAAGAATTAGAATGCCAAATTTCATACAAGCAAAAGGTTATGTTGGCCACAAGCCTTTTATAATGATTCAAAGAAATTAAGCGTAGCCTCTTAGATGCTGGTCATAACAAATTATATATTTCTGAGTATATTGGGATTTTCATTGTGCTGGGATTAACCTTTATGGTAACAGAAATGTGCTGAAGTTTCTCTGCATTTGTAGCAGAGTACTTACACTTCCTGAATATCAAACTTTCCGTGAGTGAGACAAGCTAGCACCCCTCTACTAAGAAGATCATGATAAACTATGCAGTTGTAAGACAGCCACATGTCAAACGTTTTTCTTTTCAACTTTTTCACCAATTGCAATGTTTCTTCTAGTAATTATGATTTATATCTTCTTCAAATTTTCTTCTTAAATTTTCTCCATCATAGAACCTTACTCAAGTCTACAATACATCTACAATGTTTGCTAAAACATCCTGTGATTGCTAAAGTCCCATAGGGAAATAAAATAGAATCACAAGATAAAAAGAGAAGTCTGTGAGGCAAAAATGGGTAAAAAGGAAAGAGGGAAAGAGGAGAGCTAGGGCAGGAAGGGGTAGAATCCTGGATGGACTGACCCACATGGCAAAGATGACAACTCTTGCAGTCATTCCTTAGGAATATAGCTCTAATGTGGAACTGTAGTTTATAGATATGCAAAATAATAAGTACTGGGGAGCAAATTTTGCTCAGAAAGCTTTTACTTCATGAGAACTATAGGTATTAAGAAATTAAAAGTCAGTAACATTTTAATAAAATAAAATTTAAAAAAATCACAGTAAAGAAGTCAAGGGGCCGGGAGATGGCTCAGTAGAATAAGTGCTTCCCTGGCAAGTACAAGGACCTGAGTTCAATCCCCAGTTCTGGAGAGAGAGAGAAAGAGAGAGAGAGAGAGAGAGAGAGAGAGAGAGAGAGAGAGAGGAGATCAAGCCCAAACTGAGTTGCTTCTCTGTATTTTGAAACTTAATCATAAACACAATAGTTTAAACTCTAGTTGTGACTAATTAGACACTGATTTGTTTTCTGGGCCCTCTCTTGTTAATCTTAGTTAACTATCTACAGGAATACCATGCTACTACATCAGTAAACACTCATTTCCCTTGCCCTGAAGATAGAAAAAGAAAGAAAGAAAGAAAGAAAGAAAGAAAGAAAGAAAGAAAGAAAGAAAGAAAAAAAGAAAGAAAGACTGTTCCTATGGCAACTGCAACTCAAAATGTTTTTTAAGAAAATCTTTATTCCCTTTGATTTCTTACAAGTGGAACTCATTTATTTTGCTACAGGAAATTTAATATAGAAGGGATACACTGGGTATGGTAGAAAAAAAATTCATTTTCTCAGTAAAAGACATTATCAACCTAGGGCATATTCTAGAATAATCAAAGTTGCTAAGAGGGAGGTGATTGTGCTATCCAATAAAAGCAAAATGAAATAAAACATCCCAGCTGATCAATGGAGAATCAAACTTTTTAGAGTCAGAAGAGGCATTCAAATGCACTACAAAATCCAACTTGGTTAAACTGGCCAGATATTTTGGCACTGTATGTATAAGATTCAGTTCTGTAAAGGTTAAATCGGATAACATCAGATTCTACTGTAAAATTGATGAACATAACAGAATAATGGGATGAAATATTAAAATTTAGTTAAAAAGTAGAGAGCAGGCTTCTAAAATTTGTAAAAATGTTCAATATTTTCTATTAAGTCCAATGGGGTTTCGATTGTTCAGTGGCTGTTACGCAGAAACAAAAACGTACTTAGAGCAAAATTGCGCTGTCCAGGATAATACATTTACATTTCCCATCCAATCTATGTTGTATTGTTACAGATTTCTCTTTTCAAAAGTTTTATTTAATGCTTATTTCTCCTTTAAGTTGCTATAAACACCTTATCTTAGAAATGTGGAGAAAGTAAGGCAATTTCTGATTTAAGAGTAGATGGAAATGACCGGTGATTATCGTGCATGAGAAACTGTGATATTAGAGTAATGTAGATTGCTCTATCTCCTGGTGCCAGCCTCCTTAGGGAGAGAGGCCCTAGCATCCAGTCTGAACTCAACTACGTGAGTATTTTTGGCCAGCAGAACGAAACAAGGCTTAGGAAGTGTGTGTGCACTGTGTGTGGACTTTCTTCCTCCAGGCATCTTTCTGGCGTCCAGTGAAGGAGCAAGGCTGGGCCCCCTGGCTGCCCAACCAAGGAGCACACTCAGCCTCAGCGATGGAGTTGTTCAGCACCTGCCAGCCCTAAGCCCAGCCAAGGAGCTGGAACCAGTTAGAAAATGCAGACTTAGAACCAATACTGAGTTGTTTTAAGACAGCCTGTTACATCATAAATATTGACTTACAAACGTAGTCAGAAGGTGCTAGAAGGACCAGAATGCTTATCTCAGGATCTCAGTCAACATTCCACAGGGAAATGATATTTAACCCAGAAGTTGGAAAAGAAATCTAAGAGATAATAAAAATGGAAAAGAGGTAAAGTCAAATCCTTTTTGACAGTGACTATGAAAGCTATACTTTTAGCTTATTTTTTAAAATAAAATTCTTTTATCTTTTTGACCAAGTAGTTGTTATCTATGGACACATTTCTGTCCTTTTATATTTGTTTCAGAGCATCTTGAATCATAGTATATGGCTTAAAAAATGTAGCTACATTTTTTAGTAAAGACAAGATAAAATCATTCATGTTTATTAATTTATTATCTTGACTTATATGAATTCATTGCATATGCATTTTCTCTCATTAAGGCCTAGAAAGTTTTTGGGTTTTTTTTTTTTTTAATTTGTTTGGTATAGTGTCTCACTACGCAACTTGGACTCCTAGTGATCCTCCTGTTTTCAGCCTCCCCAGTGTGGGTATTACAAGTGTGTACTACCGTGCCCAGTCTTGGTGGCCCACTTAGCTGCCCTGGGGTGGGATTGGTGTAGCCTGTATTGCTGGGGATTGAATCACAGTCCCTGCACTTGCATAAGCAGGCACTTAATCTGCTGAGCTATCTCACTGGCTCTCAGGCCTAGAAAGTTAAATAAAACAACCAAAGCATTAGAAGACGACATTTTTCATGTTTAAACTTCTTACAAAGGTTTTCTACAGTCGAATCAATAGTTCAGAAGTGCTTAAAAATAGGACAGTTTATTTTGGTTTTGCTCTTTTATACAACCACAATATCCCAGTGGAAACCAAAAAAATCTATTTCAGTGTCTGTAAACTTAGTAGTGCTTTGGTGACTACCTTTCAACTTTGTATCAGGTTTAAAAACTAATAATTTTTTAGGTATGGTAAGATTCTCTTTTTAAAAAAAAATAAGATTTAACTCAAAAGGAGTTGAGGAAAGATTTGAAACAATGATTTTTCAAGTGAGGCTGGCAGCAACTTTCTAGTCCAGAGCTGCAACATGGCCTCATAATACCTCAGAAGGAAAAAATAATCCCTTAAAAAAGTCAACATTTTGACAAGGATTTAGACATCAGCTGGAGTTTGTCCAGTATTAAGCAGAAACACATGCTTTGTTCAAGACCTTGCAAAAACAAAACCATCCATTGTATATATACATATAGGTATGTGTGTATATATGTACTCATATATATGTATGTATATGTGTATGCATGTTTTTATGTATACATGTATACATGTATGTATATATGTATTTCAACTTTGCTTTTTATGTTATATCATGGCTAAAGGAAACCATAGGGTTCAAAAGAAAGGCAAGTTATAATTTCAACTAGAACCAAGGCAACAGCTTTCCCTTCTCTCCTTTTCCAGATGTGTTTGTCCATTTCCTCCAGGCCTGTTCTCCCACCATACTCTACATCACCTCTCGTAGGTTCACTCTCAGCCTTCTTTGATCAAATGTTGGCATGAGTGCTAATGAAAGGGAACCTGGATACATGTACCCCCTGTAGGGAGCTGCTGAGAGCCCCTCTTCATCACTTGTATTTGGCCTTACCTGAGCTCTTGTGTGTGTGCTGGTGTCCACTGTGCTCTAAGAACTGGCTGTTCTGCATACACTATTGTACTTTTTCCTATAAACTGGAAGTCTGTCAGGTCATTTAATATAGCAGTGCCACTTTGTGTAGTGTGTTCTTCTTCCAGCCCACAAGCCCCCAATCTGAGGGCCTCTTATTAAGGAGCACAGAGAACAACCATGCAGACCTAGTCAAATGGGCTCATATTAGTCCAAAAGGTTAAAACAAAGCAAATTCTCCAAACCAGGAATATTTTTGCTTACAGGGATGATAATCCCTGTAAGCTGGTTAATCCATTAGTTTTCACTTTTTGGCTCATTAGATTCATGTAAATTTCAGCATTTGCACTTGCTCAGAATATAAAATTGAGGTACTTTTAGTGTGGGCCCGATGAAGCCCTGACAGAATTTTTGTTAAATTTTTAAAAAGGTAATATATTTTCAAATCATGGTTAAATAATCCTCTCAATAAGGTGGTTTTACATATTACATTTTACAATGACTCATTTATAAAATTTACAAACTAGGAAAGTATAGCTAATATACTTCTACAAATCCCAGCTCATGGGGGCCTGCCCATTAGCTCAATCGTTTAAGCGCCTGCTTAAGCAAAGGCAGTCAGGCTCAGGATAATGTGGTTCGATCCTCAGATCCTCATGCCTTACCAGACCTGCCATTAAGACATTCTGAGCCAGCCAAAAAAAATCCTTCTGAAAAATCCCAGTTTAACTAATGTGTCCAAGACCACCCACCCATGGAGCTAGGGGACCATATGGTCATAGAATGACTCCTGAGCCAAGCAGTGCCCACAGCTCACGCTTACCAGTTGTCTGAGTACAAGAAGTTTGCTCTTCCTTCTTTCTTCTTCCCAGAACCTCTTTCTCACACCAGGGCAGAGCTGAGAGCAAGTGTGCAAGCATTTCCTAGGAACATCTTTTCCTGCCTACAACTGGCTCACATCAGTCGTTGACGAGTCTTCCCTGTAGCCATATTCTACTAGTAAGCCTGACATTGCTACAACAAAATACTGTAGGTAGCTAACTTTATAAAGAGGAAACTGTTTAGCTTGCAGTTTTGGAGTGAAAGCTTGACACTGAGCAAACCTACTGAGGTTAGGGCAGCATATCATGGCGCGAGCACATCTCACATCTGACTAGAGAGAGATGGGCAGGGTCTCAAAGTCTCTCTAAAGGGAATACTCACAGTGACCCAAGGGCTTTCCATAGGGCCCCAGTTCCTAAAGATCCACAGCACTTCCAAACTGTGACATCTTGGAGCACTCCACCTTAGGGATAGATGTGTAGTGATTGTGGAGGACACTGCCCATGGTCAAACGGAAGCACACGCCATTTATCTTGCTGTCCCTGGCATCAGTTTCTAAATCACTGGCCACAGCAGTGATTTCTCCATAACAGTGTATTGATAAGATGGTGACTAGATTTTTCAAAATGGTGTCTAATTCATGGGGCTTTAGAGAAGATTGAGCAAAACAAACCTTTCACAGAAGAACCAGAACAAAATAAATGGTTAACAAATATGTATTGCTTGTAACCACACATAGTTTTGCTTATTATGAAGTTACACTAGGAAAATTATCCAGCAAAAATATCCAGTTGTGTGGTGAAGAATTTAACCTTTCCCAGAGTCTGACTTTTGCCCTTGTCTCCTGAAAGGACATCTCTAAGCCCTCGGAATATTATGTTGGAGAAAAATAACTGTAATTGCTATGGTTTTGATCATAAAGGTCCTCCACAAAGCTCATGTGTTAAAACTTTGGTTCCCAGCTGATGACGCCATTGAAGGTGGTGGAGGCTGTAGGAGCTCAGGCCTGGCTGAAGGAAGTAGGTCACTGGCTGAGTAACCTGGAAGGCTGTACCTTGTTCCTGGCTGTTTCCTCTTTGCTTCCTGCTTACCACGCGTCAAGCAGTTTTCGTTGGCTATATCTTTCCACTGTGACGTTTCTGCATAACCACAGGTCTAAAAGCAGTGGAACTGGCAGACTATGTACTCTGGAACCATGAGTTAAAGTAAATGTTTCCTCAATTAACTTGTTTTTCACAAAATCAGTTGAAGCTTTCATGAAGACAGGTTTCCTAAAGTAAAAACGATTAGGCTTCAAGAGTACAGTAGAGAAACACTGCCTGACTTCACCATGCAGATTTTATCTACTAAATTATTGACTCTTACTTGTATCTCCATCCTGTTTTGTAAATTTCAAACTTAACATCTCCTACAGTCACATGAGCCATTTCTCTAAAAATAAATCTCTCCCTTTCTTTCTCTGTCCTCTTGAGTTCTTTTACTGCAGAGAATTCCACAAGAGGGGCAAAGGTTTGTAAACTCAATCTCAGGACTGCCATTGAATGTGAGCTTCACCCAGACTACTGGAATAAAGGAAATGAAAATAGCATCATGTGTGGTGATACCATATAGAATGCATTTTCATTCTTTTGCTTTTCCCTTGGCTGTTCATGTTATTCTCACTGTATGAAGATAATTTATGAGGAATGTGGTGTTCCCAATATATCCCACTGGATTGCTTGCCAATCTTCTAGAAAACGTAGTTTGTGAAAATAAGAAGTAATGACAACCTGGAAAAACCTAGTGGGAATTTCTAGGTGGAACCTGAGAATGATGATAGCAAACTCTGTGTGTGGATGATCATCTTCCACCTGGAAACACTGTTTGTGAGTTATCACATTTAATCCTTGTCACAACAGTGCATACTAGTGACTGTGTCCCCTATGCTAAAGTTGGAGAAAATGAGTCTCAGAAAGCTTAAGAAGTTGTGACAGTTAAGCAGACAGGACAAAGAAAAGCAGGACTGACAAATTGGACATTTGACTCCCAAGCCTACAACATGAGGCCACATCTTAGTGGATATAATGAGGTTTTCCCCTTCAGTATGTGTTAGAGTGAAGAATTTCTGGCCGAGCTTAATATGGAAGCACAAATAGAAAAAGGTGATTGCTACCATGAAGAACTTTTGTCTCCTTTTAAAAGGCAAAAATGGGGGATGATCGACAGCTGGGAGGTCAGAAGCACTCTTGCTTCTGCACCCCTGAGTATGGGAGCTCAGAGCTTACAAGTACCACAGGAGTTCAGGAGGCTCTGCCTTGGAAAATGAAATCAGACTGTCATGCAAGTGGTAGCTGTCATTCAGGTCAAGGAGGACACTGGCTACTACTAGCAGGCTGGGTTTCCTTGCTTGAGGAACAATACATGCAAGCTGTATTTAGGAATAAAATAAGAGACCCAGAGCGCAGGCCTGGTGAGTGAGTGAGACAACAGGGCTGCAGGATCCTGAACAGACCCAGAGCGCAGGCCCGGCGAGTGAGTGAGATGACCTGGGGCCCTCCGGATCCTGAATAGACCAGGAGCGCAGGCCCTGCGAGTGAGTGAGACGACCCAGGCCGCGGGATCCTCATTCGACCCAGGCTGCAGGCCCAGCATGGAATTCTTCAGCAGAACTCCCTGCAAAGAGGCTAGAGGCAAGACCCACCCAGATGATTCAGGAGCAGAACATCTTGCCAGAGA
>NW_004524695.1:5415555-5424649 GCF_000260255.1 Octodon degus | reverse complement strand
TCAAAGAAATAGCTGTAGCTCAGTTCCACAAGTGACGCCTAGCCACCAGTAACTGTCACGGTCATTATGCATGTCCACAACACACTAGAACTTTGTGCGGTATCTTATCCTCAAACTGTTAGAAGTGCTGGTCATTTACTTGCCATTCCATTCCAGTATTTATCTTATGTTTTACTCTTAGTACTTCTTTGCTATCATGAAAACTTTTTCTTAGTTCAATTGTTTTGAAACATTTAACTTTTCTGAATATTGCTTAATCTTAATTTTTGTTCTAAGATTTATACTGTATCTTTGACTTACAATTTATGTAAAAGACATTGTATGATATCTTCTCCTAGTATTAGAAACTTTAAAAAGTGTGTTTCCATTTTATGTTGACTTAAAAAAAACCAGGTTAGTACCTATGTTGTTTATTTATTATTTCTTCCCTATATCTTGTAATATGAGAAACTACTTTGGCAGTAAAAATACACAATGTACTAACCATTGTTACTCTCCTAAAATCTTGTTTTGAGATTTTTTTTGTACCATTGTTTTTATTTTTTTTTCTTTAAAATAAAATAAATGATGTCAAAAAAATAAAATAAAATAAAAGGGCAGCAGAGAGACAGAGAGGCAGAGAAAGAGAGAGAGAGAGACAGAGACAGAGACAGAGGGAGAAGGACAGAGAGACAGAGACAGAGACAGAAAGAGAGACACAGAGAGAGACAGAGACAGAGACAGAGAGACAGAGACAGAGACAGAAAGACAGAGAGAGAGAGAGAGAGAGAGAGAGAGAGAGAGAGAGAGAAGCTGGATCCATTGTTGATGCCTGGCCGGCTCTCGCCTGCATTCTGACATTCCTGTTCTTCAGTTGGGGGCAGTCATTTGAACTTCTCTATGACTGAATTTTGTCACGTATAGAAGAAAACTGGATAATGAAAGGACTTTATTTTTTTGAAGATTGTGCTAATATCTGTTCAGGGTGTGACCCTGAAAAAAAATTAATGTGTGGTTTCTCTGTTCCAGTCGTTTATACTCCTCATTACATAATCGATTTCACACTTTGTATATCTTGATTAGAGGTAGAAGAAAATTCTGGACAGAAGTAACAACTCTACTCTCATGGAATACTGTTTTAATCTCTGAATTATAGTTTCTAGTGAAAGAAGTTATTTCACAGAGTCAGAATGTCACCTTGAAAGTTTACCAATTTGAAATGGGTTTTGATGCACACAGAATCAGCATAATTTCCATAGTTTCTTTTCCACAGTAGCGTTTTCCCAAATGTGTCATGGTCTGATTTACCTGAAACAATATAGAGCATACAGTCTCCTTGACAGAGGAAATTAATAGTCTAGTAGGGAATTTTTGTTTTTGTAATAGCTGTTGAGATTTAGTCCAAGCATATAATCCAAGATCCTTACATTATTTTTGGAACAGAGTCCCTGAGGAGGGTGGAATTCCTTTATCAATTGCCATCAAAGTCAATTCTCTATTTCAGTCTGACAGCCCTTCCTTTGATACACGCTACGAGAAAGGACCAGTGCTGGGTAAGATGTAGGGGAAAAATCACTTTGAGATTCAGCTTTCTGAATGCTGAAATGCTAATCTTTATGATATCTAGGTCACACAAGAATTGAACGCGATGATTTATATAAGACACCGGGCACAGTCCTGAGGATGTGGAGATAGATAGAGAACACTTTTAGCGCAGGGAGTTGCCCTTGGTGTCCTGCGGGATCTAACTGTCAGGAGTGGGATTAGGTGCCTCTGGAGACTTGACCATGATGTGAACTGTAGTTCACTCGGAACTAAGTAAACTAGGAAGTAAAGAAGAGGAAAAATATTTGTCTAGAGAAACTGGGTACAAATTCACTGAAGAGGTGACAGTTCTGTTGTGTGTGAAAGGGGACAGAGAACACAGGGAATGGAATCCAGGACTGATCTATCACTGAGTTACTCTCCCAGCCCTTTTGATTCTTCACCAGCTTCTTCCTCTGTTTCTCAGGCTGGAGTTGAACTAGCACCCACCTGCCCTTCCTTCTAAGTAACCTGGAATAAGGCATGAGCCACCTTGCTGGTAATGATAGATTTTGATATTCATTGTAAGACTCTTTTTGATTTCTAGGCTTTTCTAAATTTCCACAGGGAAGGAATCTAATCCTATAATCAAAGTGGTTTTCAGTGTCATGTGGTAGAGCCCCACCTGCATCCTGTTTAGCTCCCTTCAGGACTCCATTGTAAGAGAACAAGTGAAGTGGAAGGGAAATAGAAGTTGAATGAAAGATGCAAAATTTTCAATCTAATAAGATGCTATATTATAACATGCATTTATAGTTTGATAATTAGGTTCACAGAATATATAATAGAGCCCCATTCAATAGTTATAGTCATTATGATTTTAGTCTTCAATAACAAAATTATTTCAATCAACAACCACCTAGTGAGAGCTCAGAATATGCAAAAACATATAGCAATAAAGAGAACACACATGGACACTATAATCTTGAAACTTTTAGTGGAATCTATATAAACATGAAATAGATCTCACAGTAAAATGTTGATTTAAAATTCTGACAAATATTAAGAAGAAAAACCACATGGTGCCATATATCTACATAGCAGGGACCCACAAGTCTCAGACATAGGAAGTGATTTTTAATGAGATCTGAAAGAGGATTTGAGATTAATCAGGTAACAGGAGATTAGCCAGGTGTGGTGGAGCACACCTGTAATCCCAGCACTTGGGAGGTTTAGGCAGTAGGATTGCTAGAAGTTCCTGGCCAGCCTGCCCTACAAAGCGAGTTCAAGGCCAGTCTTAAAGTCATAGTGAAACTTTCTCTCAAAAAGATAAAGAAAAGAAAAGCTAATTTGGTTTGTATGGGCACACTTAGTATTATCTCAGCATATACACTATTTAGAGGAGTAGGAAGTGACAAAGATAAATTCATTAATCACAGAGGTAAGAAAATCAACGAGAATGTGTGGATCATGGGAATTAAAGTAGAAGAGAGAAGGTTTCCAGTCATGAACAATTTGATAACATCCAGACAGGCAGGGCTGAACTCCATTCATGCTGTCTGCTAAACTGGAGGTTATTTGCAAGCTGAGCCCAAGCAGACTACCCTGCGAGAACGAAGAGAGGCAACACAGAGCAGACAGAAGAAGCTCAAAGCTGTGGGACTCAGGCTGGGATCTGTGCAATGTTCAGTTTGTGGTTTTGGAAGGAAGCATGGGATAGTGGTTATGTAGTAGTGAAAATTATCTTCAGCCTTGAATGTGTATTTGGAAAAAGGAAGGTTAATTAAACTAGAAATAGGACAAGACTGTAGGGAAAAAGTGCTGAGATTAGACTCTGGCTCTAGGAAATTACTAACTTTGTGACCTTGGGCAAGTCATTTAACTACTCAGAGCTGAGTTTCCTCATTTATAAAATGAGGAAAGGATAATTGTTTCAAGTTCCCGAGAGAGTGGGTGGGTTGCCAAAACAGGAAACTTTGCAGAGATGTTTTCTGAAGACTTGGAGTGTTTATTTAGTAGAATCTAATGTTTTAAAAGTAGAAGGATCATAAGTGATGTCCAAGATGGACTGGGCAGCTGCCCATTGCCCCTTGTTCACATTGCAGTACAGGGAGTAGTGTTGGTGGGTCAGCACCAGTGATATGTGACCGCTTCCAGGCGTCAACCTTTGGAGCTCACTCAAGGGCTCCTATGTGCTCCTTCTGCTTCGGATGACTTGATGTAGATATATGTGGGGGTGCTTGGCAGTTAAGTACAGATGCACATACACATTGTCACCACAATTTGGAAAATAATCTAGTGTTAGCTTAATAGCTGTGACATTTTTATGCATTGTAGTCCTGCCATTCTGCCCTTTTATGCAGAAGCCCTACAGGAGATGTACTGAAACCCACATATACTATGTTGTTTTCTATGCATACATATTTATGCTGAAGTTTAATTTATAAATCAGGCGTAGCAAGATATTACTAACAATAATATAAAATAGAATAATTATAACAATATACTGTAATAAAAGTTATATACACATGGTTCCTCCTTTCTCTGGGAGGTGTTTGATGTAGGGATCATGACACAGGCCATGACTGACTCCATTACAGATGAGGAGGAGGATCACTTCCTTTGGGGATCTGGGATCACTAAGACATTTTGACATGGGCAGATATACACAGCTTGACTATGCTAGACAAAGGGATGGTGGGGTGGGGTGGAAGGGCCAGAGATTTCAGTGTACAACTAGAGTGAAAATGCAATCTAAAACTTATGAATCATTTCTGGAATTTTCCACTGTATCATTTTACCATTGACTTCAAATAGCTGAAGCTGCAGAAAGTATAGCAAAACTGCAGGTAAAGGAAGAAGGCTGTGCATTTAATCCAGAGAATCTTGAAGCTATGCATTAGGAGACACGTGTGATCAGACTTATTGTTGCTAAAACTCCAAACTGGAAAAAAAAAATATCCACCACAAAAGACACTGCAAATAGTTCATATTCACAAAAAAGATTAAAGGGCAGTGAAAATCATGCTTATGGTTAACTAGCTCTGGGGTGCTAAAGACTCCTTTTAGAGATTTCTAGTTCTTTCTCTCCCAAAGAACTGAATGAAACAAACACAAAAGTAAGCAAAATTTTATATTTGTTAAATGTAGGAAGAAACAGGCACTGCAGAGAGAGTTTAGGTCAGGTAAAGTAGGAAAATTGGAAGAAAAACATACCTTACAATGTCAGCTAGGCTATCCCCAAAAAGGGAGATAGCAAAACTTAAGATCAACAGTGCCTTTTTTATATTTTAAGCTGGGATTATGTCTAGCTCATGTTAGGAAAACCCTGCTACCTCTCTTGCGAGAAGTCTCCCACAGGGCTTTGCGAGTGGCATGTGTCTAGGAATTTCCTCAGGGACCTCCTTTGCCTGCCTGTTTTAGCCACACTTTATCTTTCTGTCTCATTACAACATCCATAAAAAAGTGAGAAACATAATGATAAGTGAAAAAAACAAGTCACAAAGAAAAATAAACCTTGTCACAAAAGTTTTTGCAAATAGAATAGAGAAGAAAAGTTAAGGCCAATTTTTTTCCCTCAGGGTTGTATGCAATGGTGACTTTCTTTTTAATGAGAAAGGGAATGATGTAGGCAATCTGTTGTTAGCAAATATGGCAACCAGCCACCCAGAACTCAGTAACTTACAGAAAGAAGCCTGCATTATTTATGTGGCTTACACGTTAGCTGTGTTCGTCTGATCTTGCCAGTGCTCTGCTGACCCTGGCAGGGTGTGCTAGTGTTTCCCTGACAGGTGGGCCAGGTAGTTCTGCTGATTTTGGCTGACAGGTGTGCATGGCTTGGCTGCAGGTTGCTGGAGGATGGCTGTCACCTAGTGTGGCCCAACTCTGCTTCACATGTCTATCATGGCCCAGCTAGCAATCTGGCCTCATTCTCAGGGTAAGCAGAGACTTGCTGGGGACATGTGTATAAGCTTTCCAAGGTTCTACTCGTGTCTTATCTGCTTCTATTCTATTGGCAAAAGCAAGTCACCTGACTAAGCCTGAAGCAGAATGGGTGAAGACCATGATGTCATAGGCCAAGGACCTTTGGAGGCCAAGGGCCAAGCCTGTGCATGCGCTCAACCCAGCAGAAGAACACTAATCACACATTTCATGATCAAAGCTACCCTTGTCAGGAGGCAGGGGTCCAACAAGGAAGAAACACGCAGGATTTTCCTGGTTATTGGTTAAGTAGTGATTCTTGAGCAGTTTTATTAGATTTCACTTTATAATTATATTTTATCTTGTGTATTTATATACATTTTATTCTTTTAAAAATTTTATTCTTGTATAAGCAGCTCATGCTATATATATTAAAGAATGGACAACAATAATCACCCTTCAAATACAAGGAAATGCTGAAGGGCCAAGTGGGACATCCACTGGCAGAAGGGGCCTCTGCATTTTCTTTCCTACATTCTACAAAGTGGGATGTTAACTGTCACTTTTTAAATAGAAGACTGTGGCTTGGACCAAAAAATTACTTATTATCAGAAAGAGAAGGGTATGCTTTGCCACAGTGGTAAGAACAATTCTCTCTGTTTCAGAGACCTCAGATCAAATGGGAATAATGCAGAAAAGCTCACGTTTAATCCGCTCCACTTTCCTGTCTTTCATCCTGTTTGTTTTATTCCTGGAACAAAGATACCACAGCTTGTCTTCGAAGAACTTCCATGTGAGTTGGAAAGAGTGTAGAATTTGGTACATGTTGTAGCTCAGATAAAACTTGATTTTTTTTTCAAAGTGTTCCACAATTGGACCCAGATCCGAGGCCTCCAGGGTTTGATTCATTCATCTCTGGCTGGGTCTGTGCTTTTGAGCCCCTCTCGAGAAGATGGAGAGATTCATTTACAAAAGATGCTGTTGCCGCTTTTTTCCCATCACAAAGGAATTAATGTCTGCACGGCCCTTTGAAGCTGCGGTGTCATGCATGTGCTATTATTAATAATAAACTACAGATCTGCTTCACACCATCTGAAAAACAGGGCTGTGCCACCATGAAAGAACTTTTATTTCGACCAGTTCTCCATAGTGGGTAGCCCAGGCCCAGCTGAGCTTTAGAACAGGGCTTGATCCAGAACATGGGTAAAAAAAGGAACAGCTGAAGGGGAATAAAACGTTAGGTTTTTTCTTTAGCAGTGGAAAGGAGGCTTGTATAACTTTTAAGGGCTGTGGCCCAAGCTATAAGCCTTTTGGCTGGATCTGAGACTGGGCCCCAGCACACACAGAACATGGGACCCTGTGGCCCTGGCTCCTGATTTTCTCTGCAGTCTAAAGAGAGCTAGTGTTCCTGGGCTGCCAGCTGGCCCAGGCAAGAAAGGAGCTGCTCCTTATAACCTGCCATTAGGCTCATCTTCTCTATTTGCTTAGGGATTTGAGTCTTCTTTCTTCTCTGAAAGTACTGATCTCTCGCCACCTCCTCTTTATATTTGTGAGCTGCCTTTACATGCCTGGGATTCTCAGGGAAATGGATGGAATGGAGCTACCAAAAATGACAGACCAGTGAAGACTAGAGACTGGGCACATGTGGAGGGACAAGGGCAGACAGAGCTCAACCAACAGGCTCTGCTCACCATAGCAGCCGAGAAGGAGCAGATTCAGGCGGCTATTTTCAAGTTTTGTTTTTAAATCTTTGCACCTGTCCTTGGTGGCAAAAGCCTAGCCCTGTTCCCCTTGGAGCCAGTTAGAGAAAGTGGTCTGCCCTATGCATTCTGCCTTCCCAAGGGTTTGTAGAGCAAAGAGCCAGTTTTTCTTGGTCCTTTCCAGGACCAGCACTGAAGGTGTTGTGTGTAGAAAGGACAACTGGAGGGAAAAGGAAAAAAGAAAAGAGAGAGGGAAAAGGAGCAAAGTACAAAACTCAGGGAAATCAAGACCATGCTGTGCAAAATTATTGCAGCTGTTTCTGTTTTTATTGGCTGTTGCTTTTGGCGTCGTTTTTTCAGCAACTGCTGATCATATGAGCAGGAAGGCATGGAGCGCGGTGGCGGTGGTGGTGGTGGTGGTGCAGCGCTGGAGCAGGGAGGCGGGAGGGCGCGGGGTCTCGCCGCGGCTCAGAGCTGCGCGAGGCGCTCGGAGGGGGGCACATCAAAGCATTTCTTTTTGATAGTTTCGTGGAAGCTTCAGCAATAAAATTCAGATGCACTTAATGCAAAGGTCCTTAAAAGCATCCAGTCCTCTTGGCTGGATCAGATTAGTGGTGTGTTTGAGGCCACGGACTGCCCCTGAAATGATGCTCAGATGTCTCTAAGGAATTAAAGTGTCAGGACACATCCCTTTCTCCCTCATTACTGAACGGTGATTCACCTAGACCAGCGCGCAGGGCTGCACATATGGGGAGTGCATATTTTCCCTGGGGGACCCTGTTTCGTCTGGTTACAAATGGGATGTGCTGGATGCCTGCTCAGTGACCCCGTGAAGCTATTGGCAGCTGGGACACAGCACCTCGGGGCTTGGCAGGGGCTGCTCGCCTACCTTGAACACCTTGCAAAGAAGCTGGAGGTGAGCCAGAGACTGAGGATGTGAGAAAAGCACATGATTTTTCTTTCTAAAATGTTCCTGTTAAATTGGTCATTTAAATGCCATCTTCAAGATTTGCTTACACTGGAGTTCTTGAATCTAATACTATTCTTAGCTGCATGGACCCTAATTCTCTCATCCTGGGAAATATTATTCTAAAAGTAAATAATGTGTCCCCAGAAAAAGACAAGTTGGTAGAAAGACTGGGAGGTTGGGATTTAGCAAGAGAAGAGGAATATTTTTTTAACTTATATTTAGCTTGCTGTTAGATCAAAAAGGAATATATAATAACAAGTTGATTAACAACAAACCCCACATCTAGTGATAAAGTATTGTCTTCATGCTCTTACATTAAAAAGATATTTGGGGCCAGTGAGCCGCAGCATACAGTGAAAGGCAGCCCTCAGCCAGCGCCTGGGCACTGGCTGTCTTGAAGATCAGCTGGGTTTTCTCCATGCTGGGCTTCAGGCTTCTGCACCAGGAGGGCAAATCACAACCTGTGCGCCCCAGCGTCTCTGTCTGAAGACAGAGCTGGACTTGGGGAGAGGGGCTAATTAAGGGTTGCAGAGCACTTTGCCTCTACAAAGCACTGTGTAATTGTAAACATTAAATCTAATAACATAATGAGGTGTTGAAGGTTGTGTCTTGGTCATTTTGTTCTCTGAATGCAGGGAAGGATGGCTGCCAAGCCCATTCGATTGACCTTCCCTCAGGAAGTCACTGAACAGCCTGAACAAAATGGTGATTTGGACTAGTGCTGTCCTCAGCACTGAGATGTTCCAAGCTTTTAACTGCATTTTCTGATACTTCTTTTAGTCACTATGTGTTGAGTGACAAATAATACATCATTTGCTAAGTATTATATTTAAACTTTTCAGTTGGGATAGAGTTTAACAAATAACAGGGCTGGCCAAATAGTGGTGGCACGTTCCTATAACCCCAGCTCTTTGGGAGGTTGAACACAGGCGGATCACTATGAGCCGATCTACATAGTGAGACCCTGCAGACTCTGTAGACCTGTACATACTTACCAAAA
>NW_004524695.1:5401912-5415455 GCF_000260255.1 Octodon degus | reverse complement strand
AAAAAAAAAAAAAAAAAAAAAAAAAGTAAGAAAATTTAAAAATATTTTTTGGGATGGGGAGATGGCTCAGTAGAATAAGTGCTTGCCTGGCAAGCACAAGGGCCTGAGTTCAATCCCCCGTTCCACAAAAATGAACAAACAAACAACAACAACAACAAACCCAAATAACAGAATAAGGCTATTTGATTTGTAAAGAGGATCATTAAATTCTTTGGATGAGAAAATTAGTGACTTCACTGAACCAAAAAAAAAAAAAAAAAATACAGAGAGAAGTTCACCTCTTTGAACAAAGATTTAAATTCTTTCCCTCAAATACACTACTAGTTAGAAGAAGATACTGTACAATGTCATGAGGCAACCTACACCTGGAGGGCTGGGGATGAGTGTCTGCTTCTCACCTTAACCACGCTGTCACTGTTCTGGTGTGCGAAGTCCTTTTGACTCAGGCTTTGACCCTACGACGGGTTAATTGAGCTGGCTTCAAATGGAGTGATTCTGATGACATTTTGAAGCTCAGAGCATTTCGGCTCCTTGCAGCCTTCCCCCTTGTGCATCTGTTAATGGTTATTGCAACTCTGAGATACTGTAAATCAGTAGCATCTTTTACAAATGAATAGGAGATTTTTGCATACTGAGGCTCAGCCAGGCACCCTCATTAGTGGGTGTACATCGGGCCTCACTTGCAAAAACATGTTTCTGCTATTATCCCTACAGAAGGCTGTATGTTCACACACATGCAAAATTATGAGAGGGAACACTCCCTTCTTCATTGTGTAGCTCTTTGATCTTTTGTTGTTTTGCTGCTTGTGTCCATATGGAAGTGCTAACAACCAGCAGGCAATCCCTTTCCATTAGCAGCCCTCATCCCTTCTTGCTCCTGTTAGTTTTTATTTGTGTTGGTTCCCAAAGAGACACCAGGGTTCCAAAGGGATACACCTCATTGGGATCAAATGCTTAAATTGCTTTCAGTAGTCATCAAAGCTTAGACTTATATTTTATAAGTAGGTGTTCATGTCTCAGTTCTCCTCCCATACAGTGATAACTTGGGCATCTCGAGAGAAGCATGGTTTCCTTGTGACCTCTAAGATTGGGTGACCTTTAGGATTGGGCAGACGGGTGAGAATGCGGTCAGTATTAAGCTTGCTTTCAGTGCAGCTTTCTCTGCTGACTTCCATCCCGGGCTTCTAGGCTTGGAATACATATAGCATACACGCAGGCATGACCTCATCCAATAAAAATGTGTTTAAAATTTCCAAACCCTGAAAAAAGCTTCATTTGTGCATAGTGGTTTATATCCATCCCTGAATTTTCTTCCTGTACATAGTACCCAATAACTTTAGCCCTGGAAATTCCCCATTTTATTATTCCTGCAAAATACCAAAGATATGAGAACATAGAACTATGTGCTTACTAGAGGAGATTTCTTTTCTTTTTTTTTCTTTTTTTAAAGCTGTGTCCAGCTCCTCCTTGGGAAAGATTAAATAAAGTCTGTGCCTTCCCACTTCCCAGGTCTATCTCCACACATCAAACAAATTCAGTTCTATCCAAAACTCGCCTTCCTTCATGCCCACACTCAAACACGCTGTTTTATGTGGGTCGACTAAAATCTTTTTCTGATTTGCTTTCCCATCTGTTCTTTGAATAAACATTCAGCCTAAGGAAAAGGAGCACCTACAGGATCAAGTTTGGTTCCTGTACTTGGGAAAGCTTTCAAAAGACCAGAGCACACTGGGCCATTTGGTCAAATGAGGTTCCATTTGCTTCTAATAGCGCTTAATTACCTCCCACTTGCTTCTCAGACTCTTTCGCTTCTTAGTTTGCACAACTCAGCTCGTATGATTTCCATTTTTTTTTTTTTTAAAGACCAGGTGTGTGTGCTGGGAGCACTGTTGGCTTTGGCTCTGTCCCCATCCAACCAAGGTCAGTAGTCTTTTCAGGTGACCAAATTGGTTGTGCCAGGTGTCTGGAATTATAGACACTAAATAACTGGAGATATGATGTTCAGCAGTTGAAGTTGCTGTTTATTTGCAGTGGAAATAGTGCCTTAATAGCCTTTCTCTGTAGGTGAATCAGCATCTTCATACAAGGATGACATTATCCTGATTAAGCAGCTTTTGTGTTTTTTCTTTGCCACAGTCTAAGTCTTTTGGTGGTTTGTTTGACTTTGGATAAGGGCCAGATGGTGAAAGATGTGGGCTTTGCAGGCCAGGAACACAACTGAAGAATTTATGCAGATGCTTCTGCGACAAAAAATAAAACTCTCACCCTGCTGCCCCTTGTCTGCCTGGTGGTTCTTTGAGTGATGTGGTGATGTATGAGGAGTCTAGCACTATCAGCGGAGAAGAGCTGGGACTCAGGAGACACCTGGACTGGCCACTGGCTTCACGGCATTCTTGCTCTGCAATGTTACCTACAGGTCATGAATAAACGGGGTTTGCCTTGACAGTTGTGTGTTGCCCACCTAAGGTTAAGCAGATAGTTAGGCTTTGATGACTGAAATTTACATCTTTAGTTTGAGCTCCAGCTATCTGTTGTATATTTTCTCTTAGTCACTTGGTTAGAACTTTGATGAAAAGATGTTCCAAACTGAGCCCTTGGTTACCTTTTTCCTTCTGTGCTGTTTCTATCAATAGCACCATTACTTACCCTGATGCCCAAGGCTGAAAACTCACATTCATATTTCTTGCCTTCTTTCCTCCTGTTTCTATTCCTTTTACTGTGTAGTCCTTGGATTGGCAATGACTTAATGGCTAAATAAATGTGGTTTCCAGATCTCAGTAGAATGCCCAAGAAAGGATGGGGTACAATTTTAATCTGTTGTGGATTTACTGTGTTCACCAACAATCCAGTGAATCCTTGAGTATTTTATACTTCTGCTCAAAATTCTTCAATGACTTCCCATTATATAGAGCATAAATGTAAACTACTTAGGAGATGTTGCAGAACTCTTCCTGTTTTGAGTCTTCATAGCCTGGAGACAAACCAGAGAACTATACTGAGTACCCACCTCTCATTCTTCCTTCCTTTGATTCAGAAATCTGGACAAGAAGTGAGTTACAAATAGGGAAAGGGTAAAGGTAGCTTGCTAAAAGACAAGAAGTGATATCACTGTACTAAATAAAAAATCTGAAAAAAACCTGCTAGCAATGATATCAAGAGAAAATGTAATGTAAAGTTAGTAATCAGCTATGAGCAATATATTGTATAATGGATTCACCATATATCTAGGCAGCATTATCAATATCCAAGACATGGGAATCCAGCTAAGTTTGTAATAATAGGTAATAAAATGTGGTAGATATGTACAAAATGGAACCCTATTCAGTCTTAAAGAAGAAAGGAAATCCTGTCATGTGCAAAAACATGGATGAACATGGAGAACATATGTCCCATGGAATAAGCCAGTGCTCCAATTTGAATATGGCTTATCTCTACCACAACTCATTTTGGGTGTGTAAGTGTGGAGAGGGTGTGGGGCCTTTAGGGCCATTTGGGTCATGAGCAATAGAGGTCAATGAATGAGGTTAATGCCCACATTGAGGGACTGATTTAGGTGTCCAAGGACTCCATTAGCTCCTGACAGAGTGTTTTGTTCCAAGGCAAGGCTGCTCTGCCTCCTTTTCTCTTTGCACATAACTGATTCCACTCTTTCTGCTTCATTCCAGCATCAAGATGTGGCAAGAGGTGCTTGGACTTTCCAACCACCAGAATTTAAACCAAATAAGCCTCTTTATTTACTTGCAAGCATCAGGTATTCTGTGATAGCCGCACAGAACCAAGACAGACAAATACTGTGTCATCTCATTTCCACGTGGAATCTATAAAAGTTGAACTCATAAGAGTAGAGAGTAGCTTGGTGGTTACCACAGATGTAGCTGTGATCATGGGGTTACTGGGGTGATGTCAGAGGATCCAAAGTGTCTATTGCATGAGAGAAGCTCATGCAGTGAGTTGTACAGCACAGTGTTGTAGCTAATATCAGTGTACTGTATCCACAAATGCTTTTGTGAGGA
Organism: Octodon degus; assembly: GCF_000260255.1. NCBI lineage: Eukaryota > Metazoa > Chordata > Mammalia > Rodentia > Octodontidae > Octodon > Octodon degus. The sequence goes on along the minus strand of NW_004524695.1, from coordinate 5,411,442 downwards.
GAATCTAAGTGTTCTCACCACAAAAAGTGGCACAGGTGCTTATCCATGTTAATTTTCTATTTCTGGGGAAAAAAACTTAGTTTAAAGGATCAAATACTTATTTGCTCATCAGTTTAGAGACTTCAGTCCATGATTTATTGGTCCAGTTTCTCTTAGATCTTTGGCAGAGGTATCCATCATAGCCAGATTGTGTGGCAAAACAATCTACAAGGGGAGCAGGGAATCTAGAGTCCTCCTTCAAGATCACACCCAGTAACCTCACTTTGTCCCACAAGGCACCACCTTCTAAAGGTTCTGCCACCTCCCAATCGCACCTTAGACAGGAGCCTTGACACATGAGCTTTTGGAAACCTTTAAGATCCAAACCATACTAGAATATCAAGTATAAGATATATTAATTAGTTCAATTTAACCCTCTACAATGTATTCAATACAACTAAATATCATGCTACATACTGCAAATCTGTTCTTTTTTGTCAAATAAAAACAAATATATTCTTTAAACAGGGAAACACTAGGCATCATGAAAGTTCTGACATACGGTGCTAAAGAGGACAGGAGGGAAGAATGTTAGCAAAAGGAAAATCATGAGGAGGAGCTTTTGTCAATATAATAGGGAATGTAAGAAAGTACCTGGGGACCCTTTAGGTCAGGCTTTCTAGTTTGTTTGTTTGTTTGTTTGTACCAGGAATCAATAACAGAGCCTCGGTTGGAGGCAGGCCTTATGTTCCTGAGCTACATTCTTCTGGCCCAGGCTCTCCAGCTGTAATTTTTGTTGAAATGCGAAGACCAGGAAGTTAGGTGAATTTGAATCATGGTTGTAAATGAAGGGAATTGTAAACCAGGGTGTTTGTAGAATATCTACTTCCATTTTTTTTTGATAGCAGTTTAAAGGGGGCCAAAATTTCCCCAAAATTTTGCTTTTAAGTTATTTTTTAGTTAAATAATAGGCTATCGGTAAGACCAAGAAACTCTTTAAATGATACAATTAATTTATCAAACTTATAATTTAACAGCTTCTCACTTTAGGGAGAAAGATTCTTTTACCTGTTCAAAGACCATAATGTATCATGATTTGATTGGTAAATAATTGCAAAAGTCTAAGAATCATACTTTGTCATAAAAGTGTTGATCTTAAGTAGAACACAGGAACCTTCCTCTCTCTCCTTTTTTTTTTTCCTTTATAACCTCTTCCTCTTGTACCTCTTCCTCCTTTAACAGAAGAGGAAATGGTAGAAACAAACAAACCACAAAATTACAGACAAACTGGCCTGCTGAAATTCATAAATCTCTCCAGGCAGGACTTTCTATGGGGCTAGCGTTAGGACATGGAGGGGAATTACAAGTTTACAGAGTTCCAAAGGTGGAAATCATTTCCTCTGCACGGCAGCACAGAAAAGGATTTCCCTCACAAAACTGGGCTAGAGTCTTCACTCCTAAGACAGAGTCAGCTGCAGTTGTCTTCCCAGCACACACAGTGACTTCTCAATGAGTTATTACGTTCCTAGGTCCATCTCTGTCTCATACTGCCTTTATGTTCATGGTCAAGAGTGTCAGTTAGGACAGTGTGAGGAGGAGAAGGTGGCTTCTCAGACACGGGGGGGCCCTCAAATCTTGGTAGGCATCACTGGGCGGCACAGACAGGGCTGGTGGGGCTGGAGATGGTGCCTTTTAGGGGTTTCTTGTGCTGCCATAGCTGATGTAGGTGATGAGCAGGGCCGACAAATGTCTGAATCATCTCCTTACTCCATTCTGGATGCTGCTGCTCTCATGCCTTCACAATAGCCTCTAAGCCAGTGAAACGCTGAGTGATTGCACTCAGGTGACATGAAAAGAACAGCCAGGAAGAAGATACCAAGCACTGGACACTACAGAGAACCCTTGGAAAGTAGTTTATGCCTTTGGGAAGGTCAACCCCAGTGGTCCTCTTTAGGGCTGGCATTTCCATGGTTTCCAGAGATTCTTTTATTTCAAGTGCATCTGTATTTCTTAGCCAATAGGATGTGGTCTTTGACTGCATTAGGACTGCCTCTGCTTGCATTTCTTCCACCTTGCTCTAGATCCCCTTTCAGTGTATGAATGCAAGAGGCCTCCTTAAAAATTTGAGAAATTGAATTGTAAAGACAATGATTGAAATGAAGCATAGTCCTTGCCCAAAGGTAAAGCTTAAGATTTTCTGTCATTTCAGTTTATTTTCCTTTTCCTTGAGGACACAGTAAATCACATTTCCCAAAGCCTGAGAGACTCTGAGTTAGGGGGAACAGCATAATGAATTCTAGTCAGTGTAATATGAAAGGACTATGATACGGACATGTCTACATGTCTGCTAACATTTTATGCCTTATATATCTCCCATTGCTACTTGTTTGAACTACCCAGCCTATTGGGTGGCTGCTTACATAGCGGAGGTGCAGCCTGTCTCTCTGAGGCTGAAAGGATGAGGAAGCTGTGCTGGTTCAGTTCTCCATTAGAGCCGTCTCTGGGGATGAGCAACTGTCTTGACCCTGGACTTCTCCATTGTTGTTAGTCCTATAGTTGCATTTAATCAAAGGGCAAAATGGCATGAGTATGATACACATAGAGGACAAGGACAAGGGAGGCCATGGTAAACAAAATAAGTGTGTTGAATGTCGGGCTAGAAAAGATTCCAAAGTCTGTCTCTTATTATCACTACTCACTTGGGATTTGGACTTTAAGAGACCCAATTGCCACATAATTAAAATAAAGGTAATAATATCTGCTTTGTAGAACTGGTGGTAAGATGTATTTGAATATCTTTGACCCACAGTAAAACCATTTTACTTGGGTTTATTGCTCAAAAATGATATGACCTTAAGAAGGACATTCGACTTTTGCAAGCACTGGTTTCTTTATGTTTAAAAGTATCTGTTTATGGGGTTAAGGGCTGAGGAATTAGCGGGTCTGAATAGACAGTGAACCTTCCCATAAGAATAAACTACCTTTTGGGAACCATTCACCTTAGTGGCATCTCCAAAGGGTAGGCCCTCAATCTAATTAAGGTCTTGGAGAAGGTTACTTCCCCTAGGCTTCATGTGGAGCCAGTTTCTTTCTTTTGTTGTAGGTGATGGTAAAGGTTAAGAATGCACCTTCTGGGGCTAAGGACAACTCTTCAAGTCCATTTTGTCTTCCGCATGGAGACGTGTATGCCACATGCATCGGTCCCTGCTATTATTGTGTCACAGATATTTCGGAGTATAATTTGTGGTTAAAATCTAGGCTGAAAAAAAATCTAGGCTGTAAGTATAGTAGATATAGTAAAACAGGAAGAAAGCAAACAGAAGGATTAAACAACAAAGTTGAGGGAAAGGAGAAAGTAAAGGAAAATAAGAAGGGGAAAAAATCCTGCAAGCATATATACAGGATGGCTGAGATGGTTGTATTAATAATTTCCATCAGTTGTCTTGAAAATAACAGTTAATGTTCAGAATTTACACTTTGACTAACTCTGTATGCTGATATCTACAATCTAAGCAACTGCATCAAAGACAGCAGTTTGTAATACAAAACACGTGGTTGAATACCTCTCATCTTGGTCTTCTAAATGCGTACCATTACTAATGTCATATTGATTATTATTATACTCTCTTTAAAATAAATTTACAAAAAAGTAAAAAAGTAAAAAAGACAAGAAAAATAATTAAGGTTATTCAAAGCAAGAATTATTATTCAATTTTTTTGTCCAATCTTGCATAACTACACCTGCTAATCTGAGCAACAGATCTGATGGTAAAATAGGTGCTATAGCAACCATTGCTAATTTGCTATTCTTGATTTGAAAATCTGTAGCATATGTATTGCTGTATGTTACTCTGTTTCTGTCATTGCATCTGCTATTTGCTTTTGCCTTTGTTTATACTCTTCAAAATAACATAAAAGAAATTATTAAAAAATCTAGGCTGTATTTTTAATTTTTTTTCAGGAAAGCATATATATATTCACCTTATATATATATATACCTTCCATATCCATGCTATCACTGGTTAATTTTCGAAAACTTCCTAATCTGTTTTTATTACACACACACACACAGAATGTAAGTGGGACAGAGAGGCCCCCTCCTGATCTGCTGACAGCCTTTCTAATCTTGATTTGCTCCTGATTTTTGACAACTAGTTAATGTAAGAAAAGGAAACAAAACTATCAAGCTAACATCTTGCATCCATTGTCTGCTAATAATTCACAATACAATAAATAACTGTTAATGAAGAGTCTCAAAGCAGAGATATCTGGTTTTATGATTTACTCTACAGAAGTAATTAACAAAAGCACTCTCTGTTGTCTCCTGGAACCATCCAGCCTCCTCACATTTCTGTCTTCTAGCAGGTTTTTGCCTGCACATTTTAGGGCGGGGGTTGCCAACGCTGTCCCATCCCCTGGACGCACTAAGTGCTTCTTAGATCCCGTGACTGCTTTTTTTCCTGCTTCCTGCACTTTAAGCCTTCCTTCTCAGCAGTTCCAACACCTTCCGGATGACTGGATCCACCTGGTAGCAGTCTTAGAGGGAAATGTGCTAAGTTCCCAATGACTTTATTATGTACTAAATAACTGCACGCATTTGAGCAAGCCACTTACATCTTTCTTTATCAGTAAAATAATATGTAGACGGCATAGCATCAATCTTTTAATGATTAGAAATTATGTTGAGAGCATTAAAGCTTCAGAAAAGAATGCTAGAATGATATGATGTTGAGTTTATCCAAAATAATTAACTTCTAATGGCAGGCTATACTGTAAACACACACAAGCATTTGTTCAATCCAAGCATCTGCCTAGCACTGTGTATTATAGACAAAAAGTGCAGCAGACATCCTTCCTGTCCTTACAGAATTTTGAATTCACAAGCAGAGACATATACATGATATATGATATAAACTTCATATCCTGTAATTTAATTAAATAAATCCATACAACAACGGAATCACCACCAGCACAAAGGCTGGTGCTTATCCAATTCGTTTATCTAGAGCTTTGTAGGTAATTATAGCTGCTTACTACATCAAAAATATGATCATGTTTAATAGAGAATACTCTGCTTGAAATAGTTACCAGCACTCCCTGTAGTGATCTGAAGTTTGTTTATTGCAAGAGAAATAATGTTGAAATGTTCTTTCGATGCACATTAAAGTCCAACAATATTCCATTTCAAATTTCTAGGAGACAAAGGAGATAGACTCAAAATGAAAGAACACAGTTCAGGGACTTAAAAATAGACATTTTCCTCAGGATTTTGGGTCAGGATTTCAGGAAGGGCTCTAGCCATGATCTCAAATGTGCACGGGACCGTCTGCAGGTGGAGGCTGTACGTCCTTGACGACTTGCTCGTCCCTAGGCTGGCATGTGTCTGTGCTCCTGGCTTCCCTGGACACAAAGCGTCCCCTTTCCCAGGGTCTTGCTGTTTGGTCCAGATGCTTCATAGCTAGGTGGTCTCAGAGTAGTGTCTTTATCTGGTGACCGGATTCTCAGAGATCAGGATGAAAATCCCCATTGTTTTAAAGATTAGGAAGTGTCTTACCATGACACCTGTTACAGACTACTCGCCAAAGCTGCTAGCAGGAATTCTCTTCTCCATGGGAAGAGTCTCAGAATGTTGAAGCCATCTTTAATCTGTCACAAAATTTTCTAGGGCACATGGTGCAATAGAAAATCATAAAGCCTTGATTTGTATTTACCTGAATTCTTTTTCTTCTTAGTAGGAAATAAACAAATGGCTAATCCAATTGATTGTGTCAAAGGTGGAGTACTGAAATTTTGCCACAGATATTTCTTGTGTGGATGCCTGCCTTCAGAGTCAACCCTGGTCAGTACCGACTAAATGCCATTCGAGCCTTACCCTCTTACTGACATTATAAACATGATGTAAATAATTTTAAAACTCTCCCTAGTACAGTGCTAGTACTCTCCTTCCAGTGGAAGCCCTTGGCATAAGGCCTTCAAGTGGTAACTCCCAGTGGGGCGCTGAAAAGGTCACTTTTTGACCTAAGTGATTTTTTCCCCCTGTTCCTTTCCATTTCATGCAATGAGCAACTGTACACTTTGCATGTCTTCTGAGCTGCTATCAGTATAAATTCTCCAGAGCAGTAGGATTATATCAGATGCACCCTGGTTACAGGCAGGAGATGATGTTGTTGGAGCTATTCAGTCCTTAGTAAAAACTACAGCATGGTTTTTCAAAAGGAAAAAGGAATTCATTAGAGAAAATTAGAAATGTTGCTGAGGGAAACACATCTGGAATCATACAATTTAGATGTGACCACTTGATATTTTTATGGATGATATCTTTCTAGTATTATTAACAGATAATATATATGCATTATTTTACATTATATTTATCTACTACTTATATTTAGCTTTCACATCACTGGGACAAAATACTTCACAATCACAATTTATTTATTTATTTATTTTTAAATTTTTTTTTAACATTTATTTAGTGTGTGTGTGTGTGTGTGTGTGTGTGTGTGTGTGGCCAGCTCAGCCCACCAGGGGGAGCGGCTGGCTGGCATGTGGTGCTGGGGGATCGAACCGCGGTCCCTGTGCTTTGCCAAGCTTGTTCCAAGTAGGTGCTTTAGACCACTGAGCCATCTCTCCAGCCCCCACAATCACAATTTAAAAGACGAGAGCTTGGGCTAGCCAAATAGCTCAGCAGATTAAAGTACCTGCAAGCAGGCGCAGGGACCCAGGGTTTGATCCCCTAGGCCTGCCATGCTGGCTCCGCCCCCAGGGTGCATGCCTGTAATCCCAGCACTTGGGAGGCTGTAAACAGGAGGATCACTATGAGTCTGATGTAGTAGTAAGACCCTGAACACCCTGTAGACCCTTCCCTAAAATGCAAAATAATAATAATAATAATAATAAAAGAGGAGAGCTTTAATTTAGCAGATGGTTTCAGCAGATTTGAACAGTGGCTAGTGGGATTCGAGGCAGAAACCTCCTGGAGAAGGGCATGGTGGAACAAAGCTGCTTAGTTCATGGCAGCCAAGAAGTGGAGCATGGAGCAGTGCTGGGAAGGAAGAACCAGGCATAATCCCCGCGCTTAACGTCTCTACCACCCATGTAGACACCGCCAGGAGTGCGCTGCACTGGTTTTCTAGGCATTTTTAATCCAGTGAAATCAACATGCTAGCATCAGCAGTCATAATCCACTCTTGTCCTCTTCACAAACAACATCTTCTTAAATTATACTTTATCTTCAGAGACAATAGCAAATTCATGATACCACATAACAGAATACAGCTATCCTGTGTACAACTGGAAATATAGTTACCCTCTCCCAAAAGTCTGAATAGTCTCAGCATTCTCAAAAGTTCAAGGCCAAGTTTCTTTTGTGATTTAGGGCAGTCTCTTAGCTGTGAACAGCTATAAAATTCAAAAACAAATTGTATAATCCCAAGGTACAATGGCATATGGTAAACTTTTGCTTTCAAAAGGGAAGAATGGGGGATGGAAAATAATCGAGCCAAAACCCAAAATCCAGAGGGGCAAACATTTATGTCTTGTAGCTCTGTATCTGGCATGGGGGCACATAATGGTAAAATCTAAGCTTCCTGAGGTGTGGATGGACCACTCATATGCTCACGCCAGCTGCAGCCCTCACAGCTCTCTCCTGGACTGGCTCCACTCAGGACATGCTGCTTTTCTCAGATAGCAATCTACATTGCTGGCATCTCCAATTTCTTGGAGTGTCCACACTACCTTTGGTTTAATTCCCATAGCTTCTCACACTGCCCTCTCATTGCCTGGTCTCCTGAGTCTTTCTTTGAAATCTGGGTGGAAGCATGCCCACAATCTTGCCTTCTGTCAGCTGGTAAAGCCAGAATCACAGAAAGACTCTAACGTCTGTTGTCAGAGCGAGAAGAACCCAGGCCCCTTTGGATAGTGGCTGCAGTGGCCTCTGAGAGCACTGAAATGAGCCTCAGGGTGCCAATTCCCTGGGAAGGCCTTTGTGAGCAGTGGGCTCAGGGACTCCATTCTCAAATAAAGGACTGAATTTGCCACCCTTGAGCCTGCCATGGGTGAGGTCTTATTCATTCCTGAGATACCCTCAAGGCATTTTTTCTTCTTATCCCTGTACAAAGCACTTCATTTATTTATAGTAGTACTAGTTTCTTAACCAGTTATACCTCCTTTGACCAAAACTTTATAGACAGCTTCTTCCATGCCAAAATTTAAGTTTTTTGAGTTTTTCTTCTCTGTGGTTTGGCCCCACTCCTCACTTATAAATCTATTTTAAAACAGCCGGTAGTACCCATGCCACTAGCTGAATATTGTAATGTCTTAAAATTTCCATCTTTAACCTAAAACTCCTGTAAATATCAGGACATTGGCAGAATGTATTTATTTCCAGAGTGTAGTACACATGGCCTCTAGTCCAAAACCTAATGGAATCTTGTCCCCAACTGAAGCCTCTAAGCTTAGCTCCTATGGTCTGCATTCTTATCAGCACTTCGATCTTCTGAGCTCTGATAAGAATCACCTATCACTGGGGCTGGGGAAATGGCTCAGTAGAAGAAGCACTTGCCTGGCAAGGGCAAGGGCCTGATTTCAATCCCTGGTTCTGCCAAACAAATAAACAACCAAAACCCGAATCACCTATCAGGCTCTGTTTACTGTATTCCAAGGCTTTTCTAGATCACTCTCCAACTCATTCTGAACTCCTCTAGCAAACCAGCTCCAAAGGCATCTACACCCCAAGGAGAGGTACAGTTAGAGCAATAAGCCCACTTCTCCGGGACCTTTCTTTATACCGGTCAGTTTTCTTCTCACTGAGACACCATGCCTGATGTCCACAACTGAAAGATCAGAGATTTATTTTAGTGAACGTTTTCATGGGAATTCAGCCACAGTTGGCCGGCTCTCGGGCAGAGACCTCGCGGCAGGAGAGTCTGTCAAGACTCTAGGAAGAAGAACAGGGGGAGCAGCGCCGAGGAGTCGGGGAGGGGCCTATGTAATCCCCAAATTCTTACCCCACGACCAGTCTGGACGCAGGGGAAGGTGCTTTACTAGTGGACAAATCCTGTCTTAATTCCAGGGAAGTTGCCATATCATGAACAGACACAGTACTCTGTAGAGCACTTGTTGGAATGTGATTTTGGCAATTATTAACGTCGATGACACTATAAAAACTACATAGAACATTAATTAGTTGGAGCATTAAATTTAGCTGGAAGGGAAAAATATGGAAGGGAGTATGAACTGGGGTTATTGGCGAAGGTTCGTGTGGTAACCAAGGCTTAACTGCCAGGTTGAGGACTGGGTAGAATTACAGTCCCTAATTAAGCTCCACGATCAAGTGGAGAATCATTATTCTGGAAGACAGTCTAGTTTGTACCAGTGCTGTCTTTCTCCAACTTTGGAGTATATGTTACTTTATAATATTAGGTTTACTGTACAATACTTTGAATTTGAAAAATAATGCTTTCAGGGGCTGGTGAGATGGCTCAGTGGTCTAAAGCACCTACTTAGAACAAGCTTAGCAAAGCACAGGGACCGCGGTTCAATCCCCCAGCACC
>NW_004524695.1:5390316-5401502 GCF_000260255.1 Octodon degus | reverse complement strand
AGGGGGCGGGGCTGGCTGGCATGTGGTGCTGGGGGATTGAACTGCGGTCCCTGTGCTTTGCTAAGTTTGTTCTAAGTAGGTGCTTTAGACCACTGACCCATCTCACCAGCCCCTAGGCATTGGTTTTTAAAATTCTCTTTTAACAATGTCATTAAAACTCAATACAGTGTTATGAATAAAGCAACAGTGGCTAAGTGATAGGATGTATTGGTTCTGCATGGAATGGGCTGAGGATTCTCAAAGTGAAAGACACCCTCTAAAGTAGACACATACCTAGTGATAGGATCAAATGCAGAATTTCCACTACCTATGTAAAGTTAAAGGAATGAGAAATACTGTTCTCTTTATAGTTTTCAGCTTATTCTTGTCATGAAAGTCATCAACTATGTAAGCAATAAATGTTATAGTAGTGTAAATCACATTAATATATTTACTAATATTATCCATGGTGCCAAAAAACAGTGTAAATTACCTGAGATTAAGGAAGAAATGTAATTTTATTCTTACTCTCTGCTAGCCATCTAAGAAACAAGCATATGGTGATGTTGAATGAATTAAGGAAAAATCAGTGAAGAAATCAATTACATTAGCGAAAATAAGGAGTTACTTTGCTAGAGAATAGGAATTTTTATCTGTAGCAACTAGGCAATGATATGCTGTTTCTATACAATGATAATTTTGAGTATAATTTATCCAAGAGGAAATCCATAATTTTTGTATAAGCAAAATGGCCTTAAGTTTCTTGCCTACATGTGCTTAGATAATTACCTATAGCTAATGTGGCTATAACTGATTTTAAAATGAGCTATTAAAAATAACTGAAGAATACTTTCTTTCAATTAAGCATGGTAGGGTTGTTATGAAATAATTGTAATTATACAGAGAAGAAAAATACAATATAGTGGCTGGCAAAACAGTGTATCACTTTAACAATACCTGATATCTGGTGAATGAGATAACAGGAACTATATAAATATTGTTAGTAAATAAATGGTCAATTTTGTACTATGTCATTATGAAGATAATCCAACAGAAAAAGGCCACTGAAGTCATTTCTGAAGGAAATAAACATTAAAATAACATCTTAAAGTTTTATGAACTTTCATAAACTAATTACAAAATAGTACACTAGGGTAGATCATAATGATAACTAGACCAACAAATACTAGCAAAGTAAAAGTATATGCTTTGATTAATGGATATTCTAATAGCTCATTTGCTAAAGTTAGTATTCTAAGAAGCAGTGTTATAATATACAGGAGCTATTCACCGGAAGAGCCATTATTTAGCACTGCAGTTAGTTTGAAATTATGTTGAAGAAAACAGTTGAGAAACTTTCCAGAAGTCAGATTCTTGGGCCTGGACAGTGAGTGAATTTGATTCTGCAAGACTAGGATGAGATTCCTAAACCTAAATCTGTCTTTTTTTTTTTTTTTTTTTAACCAGGGATCAAACTCAGGACCTTTCACTTGCCAGGCATGTGCTTATGCTGCTGAGCTATCTCCTCAGCCTAAACCTGTGTGTGTGGGCTTCATCTCAAGTGGTCACTATGTCTGTGATCTGAACCCCACATTGTGTAAAGCAATGCCCTGCATGGAAGATTCAATCTATTAGCATGAATGGGCCTAAAGTAATCTGGGGACACACTTTGCTGTTGCTTTCTGGCTATCTTTTGGAGTTTGTTTTCTAACTCAGTCAAATTCCCCTGAAGTCTGCTTAACCTTTCTAAAATAATTACCTCAACACACCCTGAACTTACGTTCACTGGTGAGAGCGGTTTGAAAATTCCTTTCTTGTGTGTCTTTACTGGGTTTTAATAACCACAGCATGAATTCCTTCCTTCCTTTCCAATGCTGTGAAACAGGTTACATAGTATCGTGGTCAACTGCACTGAAATGGCAAGTGGTGTAGATTGAGTATTTATTTCCAATCAAAATCATGTACTGAAATCTGGACAATCTGGAGGCCTTTCTCATGTGATGGTGCTAGAAGATGGGGCCTTGGTGATCAGGTCATGAGGGCAGACCCCTCAGCAATGGGGTCAGTGGCCTATTAAAGAGACTCCAGGGAGTTTCTTCTCCTTTCCGTGAGAGGAGCGCACTGTGAAATAAAAGCCTTCTACAAGCCAGAAAGCAGGTCCTTACCAAACACTGAATCTGTTGCTGCCTAGAGTATGTACTTCCCCATTTCTAGAAAGTGAGGACCACAACTCTCTTCTTTATAAGCCACCCAGTCTGTGATTTGCTATCATAGCACCATAAGCTAAGATGGCCAAATTCCCCTAAGAATCTGTATGGTTCACCTAAGATGGGACAGTAGATCTCTGAGAGGTTCCTCTATTTTATTTTTATTTGAAATCTATTTTAGCACTTCTAGAATGAATTTTACTTTTTTAGAGAATTGTCCATAATATTCATATTTTCAAATGTTTTTGTTTAGAGTTCAAATAAACTAGTTCTTTCTTCCTTCCTTTCTTCCTTTTTTTAAAATGTATTTGACACAGGGTTTCACTATTCAGGTTGGACTTGTAGTACTCCTCCTGTTTTCAGTCTCCACAGCTCTGGGATTACATACTGCGCCTCTATGCCTGGTGTTGGTGGCCAGTTTAGTGAGCCAGGGGGTGGGGCCTGAGTGGCTTGTGGTGCTGGGGATTGAACCCTGGTCCCTGCACTTGCCTAGGCAGGGGCTTAGTCTGCTGAGCTATCTCACGGGCCCTTTCTTTCCTTCCATATTAATGAATATTTTCCCTGTTTTTGTATTTTATTTATTATTTTGATTTCTTGTCTTGCCTTTTAATTAGCTTATAGATGAGTCATGAAGAAAGTGTCAGCAAGTTATTTAAAAGACTAACTTTTGTTTGTGTTTGAGACAGGGTCTCACTATGGAGTTTAGGCTGTCCTTGAACTCACTGTGTAATCCTGGGTGGTCTCAAACTTACAGCGATCTTCCTGTCACTCAGCCCTCCTGTCACAGTGCTGGGCTGCGGGCATGCACCACCACACCAGCAGAAGGCACATTTACAAAAGCACATGCCTCTTTCATTTCCCACTCCATTTAATCTTGTCATGACCTTGACAAATGAAGCTTGTGGTGTTCTGATGCATTTACATGAAACTTATAGGGAAAATGTAGATAGTAGAGAAAACTTACATTTTACTAGTTCTGTGTGTTGATTAGCTTTAATCTATGACACTGATGTATCAATACTAGTCACATTTCATATTTCTCTGTCTGTCTATTTAATTGGGTTAAGATCTTAAAGAATGAGAATGGTTACAGATCGGTGAAATTCTCCCAAGCAACTAATCAAGGACTGAGATGAGAAAATACAGCAGAATGAAATGCATATGAAAAAAAAAATGTTTGTTAATGCATTTCAGTGTCAAATGGTCATTTGTCCTCACTAAATCTTTGCTGAATCTTAAATTTTTATGGCATTAGTTATGATATTTTGCCTTAAAAAACAGAAATACTGGATATTATGACTTAAGTATTTGGACCTTAGTCATATTTTACTTTATTTCATTCTAATAGGTATATTTCTGTTAATAGTGTGGGAGATACAAATTTGGAAAAGTAAAATGATTAAACCTTGATCTATTTTTTGTGTAAAATAGTCAGATTTCTTTTCCTACAAAGCTCATTTGTAGCTCCTGAGAGGTTGCTTCTTGAAGTCAATGGATTGGTAGGTGATGCGTTGAAGGCAGAATTCTAATAACTTTTTCAACACATGCAGTCTTTTCTTTCCCTTGTGGGGCAAGGTGGTAGAAGTAGTTATGTCCAGAATTGCTATGAAAATGCCCTCTGTCATAGCCAGCACAAGGTGCCTTGGTAGTGCACGGTAACTAATGGATAATGATGGGACATATTCACACCTTGAAAATGAGGTGGTGGATTTTCTGAATTTTGTAATAGAGTTCAGCACAATGAGAATCCCTATGGAGAGGCACAGGCTGTGGCTGTGTTCCGGCAATAGCAGGTGTTGACAGAGGGCTCTGTTTCAATATGTTTTGTACAGGAAAGCACAGCTTTGGAGTGTGCAATTTGGTGAATTTCCATCAGGTGTACCCTGGTGGTATTGCAGCCTCATGGAACCTATCATTCTGTGAGAATTTTGAGAGCCAGAGAATGCCTCTGATTCCAGATGACATCGCCATCCCCAGCACTGATAATTAAATGCATGAAGTGAGAACTCCTCTAAAAACACTGAAACAAACACAACCTTGAGGGCACAGAAAAAAGCTGGTGTTGCTCAGGTGGAGGATGGAAAGCACTTTCGGCCTCATTTAGGGTAGCTCTCACACACAAAGGTAAAGCCAGTGTTTGGGATGAATTTAAGGCCATTCAAATTGTTTAGTAATTACAGGTTGTTTTGTAAATGTACTAGATAGCTGAAGTTGGATGTCATGCAGGTGTTAAAGCCAGTTGTTCTCCTGTAAGCAAAAAAATGGAATTACATTAGTATTCTAGTGTAAGTTGGTTTTGGAGAGCCTTGTTTAAACTGAGCCAAGTCTTTAGCTTTAAAGTTCAATCAGGAAGAGTGCAAACTCTGTGACTGTGTGATGAGCCTCCTTCAATATAATGCATGAAAAATGAATGTGGCTCCGTTGCTCCGGTGGTGGTGTTTTTCCAGTCAGATATCTAAAGAGGCTTTCATTTCCACGAAGTAAGGCAGTAGCGCATGGGGCTAGTCTCCCTACCCAGTTTCTGCCAGTGTAGTCTTGCTTGGGTCATGGTTTCATGGCAACTAAGCCCCTTGTCCCCTCCCAAGGTGAGTCACTACATGGCTGAGAAGATGGAGAAGCTTGAGTGTTCTGCTGGCTCTGGAGATCTGGTCTGTAGGCACTGAGCAAAACAGCAGTGTCAGGCTGAACTGATCCTGAGAGACAGATGTTGGACCTTGAAAAATAATTATTTCCTTTCTAATCCCTTGCTTATGCATTTTATCTTCTTCTCTATTTTTTCCCAGTTCCTTTCATTATTCTGGAAACAGCTGCCTTCCTGATCCCCATGCTGAGGTAAGCAGAACCGTCACAGGACATGCTTTGGGGAGGGCACCTCACCTTTCAAAAATATTTTCAGGTATTTTGCAAGCAAGAACTACAAGTCATCCCCATGTAATATTTCACATAGCTGTTCCTTCCTGATTGCAAGGATTGGGACCTTTAGGGGCCTAAATATTCAGATAGGCCATAAAAATGTAGTCTATTGAGACAAGTAGAATGTGTACTAATGGCCATGTGGATTCCATCATTAAGCCTCAAGTTTCTTCTATAAGATGTAATCGGATTTTTAAAAATGCAACTTGTTTGGTTTCTTGCCTTCTGAAGATTAAGCTGAATCTTTTCTATTCTGGCCTGACCATCTACCTGTGATTTGTTGAGGAGAGTAAAGGAGAGAAAATTCACAGCCTAAGCCATGTATTTCTTTAACTCTAGGCACTGCATCTTGCTCTATTGTTGTAAAGTCTTGTCTGGGCATACACTTGAGGGCTTTAAGGGTTTTTGGCTTAAAATCCTTGAATTCGAGTCTTAATTCCTTTTTGGGGTCACTCAGCATCAGTTTAGCTCTCCATGCTGTCGAGGAAACAGATTCTCTGGTTGCAGAGGCCGGATCCATGCCTGCCCTTACACCTAACACGGAGACTGCTTTATTAGGTCCATGTGCTTACAAAGCCACCTTGGGGGGCCTCTAGGACCTACACCACTGGAGTTTACTTTTGGGGTAATAACCAAAGTAGTCTGAGATGCCGTGTTACTTTATCATGTTAAAAATATTAACCCGTTAGAAAATGCAGTCTTCAATAAAGTTCAATAAAGTAAAGAAATGGAGAATGAGTCATGCCATTGTGTCATTCTTTCTTTCCTACACTAGTTTTGAGAGCTCAGCTCGTGCAGATGGGGAATTTGATTGGGTGAGTCAGGAGTCTCGGAGTTTTATTTGTCCACGAAATTCAATGAAGGGGCATTCTGAGCAAAAATGCAAAGATTTAAAGCAGTTCTTTTCTTTTTTATCTAATGATAAATGTGAAAGACAAAGGGAACTTCTGTTTCCTTTTCCAATTCTAAGTAGGACCTATCAATCCATGATTCCTCATCCTTGGGATATAGTAACAGACGATGGGCTTGGAACCATTGAGGGCAGGAATTTGAGGTACTTGAGCTCAGAGAGCTGGAGGACCTGAGATTGCTGAGATGGTTGCCTTGGTAGTTATGGTCTGAGTTAAGTAATTGTCACTGTATTCTGGGGTTCAAAAGAACCTCAGGAACAAAACTTGTGTTCAGCAACAACGTCTCTGCCTAACTTTGCTGAGATCCTTTCCCTCATTTTGTTATGGGCCACAGGTGGTCATAAACATGTGCTAGTCAGACAACAGATATTTCTGGGTGAGGTAACCTGAATATCACCCAGCTGAGGTTTGGGGTTTGGTCAGCAGTTTTGAGATAAGCCTTCCTAGGATCTGTCTGAGCTTAATATATGCTGAGAAATTAGGACTGGGGAAAGGATCAGGATGCCCCTGAATAAGAATTCAAGCAACAGAGGTAGAAAAGTTGTAGCAAAACACTGATGCATTGAAGGCCAATGTATTATCAAAGCAAGAATGGCTCAGGCAAAGGAACACAGATAATGTGGTTAAACACCTCAGAAGTTCCTTAGTAACCTCGAGCTCTGGCTTTCTGCGAAAAGGCCATTTGAGCAGCTGCCTGAGCTGCTGAGGGTGAAGGACACGGAATGTAACTACTTGGGAGATCAATGGCACATCTTAGGTAAAATTCAACCAGAAAATTAGTTTGGGTCCTTTCAATTTATGCTTGGATAAATTATTTTCTTTTCTTCAATATTAACTGGGTTAATTTTAGTTTAGAGAACAATTGATCTTATGATGTCCTCTCTTCGTGTTTTTTTTCGACCCACTCTCTTAATCAGTCACTTGAATCTTTTATGGAATATAAACCATTTCGCACTGCCTAATTAAGGAATTCCATGTCAGAAGGCAGACAAGCTAGAAGACCTAGCTCAAAATGGCACTGCGTTCCTTGGGATAAAGAGTGCCCTTGATTTGTTTTTCCTTATTTATAGCTAATGTTCAAGATTTTCCTATTTATTGCTCATATCATTATAACATATTTTGGAACACCAAAATTGTGAGACCTGGATGACTATGAAACTCACACAATAAACTCATTTCATAGAACACGTTTCTCAAAATTTTGTGGATCATAATCTGCGCGTGTTTAGCAGGATGCCTTGTAGCTGAAGTTTGTCACTTGGGTGGGGTTTGCAGCCAGGTGCGTTCAGGACTATATTGATTATTTATTCCTTTCTTACTCTGTGGACTCTGGTTTTCCCTTGCAGAATCTATGTGGAGTCAGTGTTAAATTTTTAGCATAAAATATATCACAGCCTTCTGCTTTGCATTGGTGAGGGAAACTTTCAACTTAGCTAGCATCCTTGCACATAGGATTTGATTTTCCAACTGTAATGGTGATTGATTGTGTCAACTTGAGAAGTTTAAAAGCTTAACTTAGTCTGCTGAGCATTTCTACGCCCTAGGGATTAGAAGACTGGCCCTAGGGTGGCTGTCACCTAGATGTTATAAAAGAGAAAGAAGGGATGACAGACATGCTTCTGGTCTCTGGAGGAGCTCCAGTCTTCAACCTCACCTTGGATGTCATCTCCTGGCTTCCAGAGCTTCTACCTGGAATATTCAGCTTCTGTTGCAGATCTCTTAGCCTCCTGCTGCAGACTGGCATGGGACACTGAAGTGAGCCCAGACATTGGACTCAAACCTTCAGTCCGCAACTGGCAGACACACTCTACATGCTTTCTCATGCGACTCTGTGGCTGACATTGTAAGCCAATTGTACATTTCTTACGCATTTGTATATTTTCTTATGTGTTTCTCTAGTAATACATTGACTAACACATCAAGTAAGTTGTACAATGTGCGATGTTTTGGATTGGGAGTCCTGGGGACCTCTGGATCCTACTGCTTCTCCTGGAAGCTATGCAACTCACTTCCCCGAAGCCCCACTGTAGTGAATAATGATTTACATCATCCACAGGGTACATAATTTAAGAAGTTGTTTTGATCTTCTTTTTCCTCATCTGCCATTACAGTCAGAAAAGTCCCTGGTTTGTGTGTTGACACCTTCGCTTTCTCCATGCCTTATGACCAAACATTTCCTTAGCCCAGTAAATTAAAAATGATTATGATGAAAATAAAATGTCATTTGGCCAAGACGAACAGAGAGTAGAAAGAGACACTGGAAATAGCATGTCATTTTAAAGCTAAACTGTCCTACTTTTTTTAATGTTTTCATTTTAAAATGTGAAAAAGGATGACATTTGGTTGTCAGAGATAACATGTCAGGCACTTTTCTGCACTGCTATATTTCTGATTTTTTGTGTTGGTTATGAAGCTGATTTAAAGTTCATGTAGGATTTTGTAAGGTAATGTTAACATATATCTATATATAATATAAATTATATATATACATATATATGATTTCTGCTGTTTGATATATTAAACTAATAATTTCTGTAATCTCAATCACCAAGACTAGCTCAGTTTTATCTAATTTTCCAAATATACTGTGCCAAATTTGGTAAGGTCGCATTAAGCATTAACTTGATAAAATACTTTGGGATGACTCATTTCATTCTCATTCCTTTACATCCCCTGATCCTCAGGAAGACCAGTTATGAAATAAGTCAAATGTCATGGATCTTGCAGTATGGAAGACTGCAGGCAATGGTACACTGATACAATGCCCCCAAACCCTTTCCCTAGGGGCTCGGGTCTCCTGCTTCCCCTGGAATTGTCCCAGTTTTAGTACCTAAGGATTTACACTGCAGGAAACTTCTTGGTCTTTGGCACCCATGACAGCTGGTCACACTGTCCTGCAAGCTTGGCGGGGATTCATTTGCCTCCCTGTGAGCCTGGCTGGTGGTATACAGCTTGGTCCAATGGGTAGCTTGCCTTGTCTGTCCTTAGGATTCTGAATGAGCATGTGAGAAGACCCTGGGTACAGAGAGATTATTCACAGAGTAAGTGCATTAAGGGCAGCCTTTGGAGCATTTCAACCACAACTGCACATGAAAGTCACCAGAGACTCTTAAAATGTAGTGCTAATTAGGTCTGGACGCCAGAGACTCCAGCTTAAGTGGTGTGGGCAAAGCTGTGTCATCATACTTCTAGACTAGAGAATTTCACTTGCTGATTCCAAGCTGGAGTCAAGGACCAGTCTGCTGCTCTTGAAGGAAGACACAGATTTTGAGTACTAAGGCTTCTTGAAATTTCTGGGTTTCTGCCACTTTCAAAGCTTGCTTGTTCAGTGCTTTCTTGGGATCTTTCCCAAGTGCTCCAGGATCTTTCCAGTCATTCAATGAAAAAAGAGAGACCATGAATTGTTTCCTCCATTTTTTGCAACTAAAAGAATAATAATCACTATACAAGTGGCCGGTTTTGTTATGTGTTTTCTACATGATGTAAGATAGATGACAAAATTGATTGAGGAAAGGTATAAGAATGAAGGACAGACCTGTTCATAGAACTTCAGATTAGTAATCTTAGAGCTATGGACAGAACTTTGGCATGAAACATCTTAAGTACTCAAGCACTGTGAATTAAGTAAATAATAAATGAATTAAGGAATGATTGCATTCTACAGTCTCTATATTAAAGTCTGTATAATTTAGAGTTAAGATCTAAGAAAATTTGTCTCCCTAGATGAATTAATATGCTTTTCTTTTACAAATAAAATATAAAAACATTTGCAACACTCTATTTTCTTTTATTTTGTCTTTGTTGTCATGGAATTTAGAACTCATATTATGCACAATTAGTAAAAATATTACTGGTATGTACAACATTTTTCATTTTCTTTTTTCTGTAAAGTTTATAATTTATTTTTTTTCTTCAAACTGTCTTATTTTATTTATTTATTTATTTATTTATTTATTTATTTATTTATTGTGGAACTGATGATTGAACTCAGGTCCTTGCACTTTGCAGGAAAATGCTTATTCAACTGAGCTATCTCCTCAACCCCTAAATTTTGCATGCGTTTTTTTTTTCTGAACTGGGGATTGAACTCAGACCTTCCGTTTGCCAAGGAAGCGCTTATTCCACTGAGCCATCTCCCCGGCTCCAAACTGTCTTATTTTATCTTGTATATTAAGCAATTTTAAAGTTCTTTTGATTTAAGAAGTTATTAAGTCTATTCTTGAAAAACACAAAATGAAGTGTTCATAGATGAAAGCTACTGTAATGCATAACATATGGCATGGCTCAAATTAAAGATATTATTTTAAATTACAAATACTGATAAATGAGTCCTGCAATAATACATCTGGAAAGAAACCAGGTCCTGGGCTAATAGAAGTATTTTTTTAAAATGTTGCATGCAAAGAAATTTATATTCTTAATTAGGTATTATATTCTCAATATTTTAAATTTATCACTATAATGATAAGTAAAGAGAAAACCAGTAAAACAGGCAAATGTGATATCAAATTCACAAAATAAAATATTGTTAATCAAGTAAAAATGTGTTCACCATTAGTAGTAGTAAAAGTATGGTAAATTAAAATGACAGTGAAGGACTTATTTTATTTTGGCAGAAATTTTAAAAATATCCTGAGTTGGTAAATATTTTGTTCAAAATATAAAACTGCTGGTTAGAATTGGTAAATGCATATGGAACATTATTTCAAGGACAATTGATAATATGAATAAAGTATTCATATACTTCTACTACTGTATATAGTATATATAAAGAGAAAAAACAACTTTATACTGTAAACAGTATAAAGTCACTGTATACATATTAGATATGAGGCACACACATATATTTATATACACATATGACCTATTTTTTACTCTGTTTCACACAAAGATTCTATATATAACCAACATTTTGCACATAGTTGATGAGTGCGCTAATCATATATGATTTTTGCTTACTCTGTAATAGGACAATTTGTGTAATGAATATGTTATTTAAGTTAATAAAGTTATGTCTAATAAAAGCTGGCTATTTACCTATAAAACCTTGAATTTATCTTTCTTTATGGCTGAGTAATAGTCCATCATATAAGATTACCACATCTTTGTTATGCATTTCTCAATTGATGGGTTGTTTCCAAGACTTAGTTAGCTATGACAAATTGTGCTACTGTAA
>NW_004524695.1:5369699-5390063 GCF_000260255.1 Octodon degus | reverse complement strand
ATATATATATAACATAAGATAGCTAAGATAATTATATTACCAATTTCTTTTTTTTTGCAGAACTGGGGAAATTTCTATTTCTTTATTAAAAGAAATAGTTAATGCTTAATTTTTTGACCAATTTTGTATGCTTATATCTGGTCATCTGAGCAACTACTTTGAAGACAACAATACTCAATGTAACAACTATTGTTGAATTCCTATCATCTTATTTCTTGAAATTCTGTATTGTTTCTAATGGCTTCTCCTTTGTTTTTTCTTCTCTCTAAAATAAAAATTAAAAAAGAAAGGAAAACCAACCCAAAAAATTCTAGTCAGTGTGTATAAAAAGTCATTATTTTGTCTCACATGATTCCAAAGCAAGACTCTCAAACTAAAAAGTAAAAAGGCTGGCATAGAGGTCCGTGTGAAGCCTCCAGGCTCAAGCCTCAGGACTCACAAACAAAAGAAAGCAAGAGTTCTCTGGAGCCTTCATGGCTATCTTAGTTTTTTTCTCAGATGGAGCACTGTTTAGAAATAAGTTATATGCAGGTAGCATCTGGCAATGAAGACTTGAGTTTTTCTTTATTAGCATTGAAATAGGATCATGAGTTAAGGAGGGGGTATATAGGCAGAGAAGCCCAACGAAACGTGAATAGTTATAGTTTTGAGTAGGAAGTGCATCTAAATTTGGAATGTATGGATCATTCTGTGCTGTGAATGTAACTTGTACTTTAGATTAAATATAGTTATGTGCATGTGATTAATGCAACACATGAAACCAGGTTTTGTGGTAGCTTGTTCTGTAAGAAATTGTGAGTTTATTAAAGCATATACATTACTAAATGCTAAATGTGAGTCTAGGAGCTTTTCCTAACATGTAACTTAATTGCCTTTCAACTTTTCAAGTTATACAATATCATGCTCATTATGTAAATGATGAAAGCAAGAAACATATGGCTTAAGTAATTCCCCCATTAACTCATAATCATTAAATGAAGAAAGTTTCAAATCTAGACCAAAAATTTTCTAGATTTTATATTTTTCTATTATTTTACAAAGAGTTCTCTATGCAAGTATACTTCAACTCAAATTTATTTATAAATTAATTATTTTTTCCATCACTTTCATTAAAACATATATAGGAATCTGGAATATTCTAGAACTTTGATTTCTTTAGACTTATTTGGTTCAACATATTTTCATCTTGTAATAGATGCATTGCATATGATCATAAACTCGCTATAAATGTGTTAACATACTATAGTGCAAATAACATTAAAAATTATTACTCGTTAGTCTTTTATCATAATTTGAAAAAAAAATTCACCAATTGATAATCAAGTTAAAGAAATGCCTGAAGACTTCTACTAAGGCTTTAAAACATCAAATCTAATACTGAAATATAATACAGAGGAAAGTAAAATCTGAAAGGATAAACTATCCATACATTGTTTTTGTTTTAAACAATAGTAAGATGCATTACCTTGCGATTGTTTTCTTTTACCAGAATCTGTATTTGCAAAAAGCTCAGTGAATGTTGAAAAGAGTCCAGCTACATTTAAAAATCCCTTAAGAGTTATGGTTAAATAAATTTGGAAAATATTGAATTAAATGAAATTAGATCAATTATTTGGGAAAGACTCCTAGTTTTTCTTTAATGTATTTGGTGCAGGGTCTACAGGGTCTCACTACGTAGATGAGGCTTGTAGTGGTTCTCTTGTTTTCAGCCTCCCAAGTGCTGGATTACAGGCGTGCACTACCACGCCCAGTCTCATCACTGTCTCAGCAAGCCCTGAGGGTGGGGCTGGCATGGCAGGTCAAGATTGAACCCCAGACCCCTGCATCTGCCTAAGCAGGCACTTTAAAGGACTCCAGATTTTTTAAATGTAACTGTAAATACCCAAAAGGAAATTATCATGTACATCATTTCTTAAGTCTAGTTGGTTACAAAATTTATTAAAAGGGGAACAAATCCTGAGGCTTCCATTCTGTAAAACATTCTTTACCTGTATGGTAAGAGAGGAAAGAGTAAAAATGGCTTTATTTTTAGCAATAACAATGACACTAGTTCCACCAAAAGGGAAAATACATCTTAGCTGTACCTACATAGAACAAACACAGTCCCTACTGGTTTCAAATTAAAGGTAACTTGAATCAGGAGCCTATGAGTGAATGTAAAATAACATTTCATAAACAAAACAACACAATCCATTAACTAACGTGACTTCATCCCTATACTGCAGAGAGATATTCTACTTACCTGTTCTTATCCAAACTCAGCATCAAGAACAAGGCAAGAGATTTCTTAGGGCAGTGATGATACTGTGAATGCTACCACAGTGGTGGATACATGGTGTTACACATTTGTCAAAGCTCATGAAACGCACAGTGCACTTTAGGAGTGAATCCCATTGCAAGTACTGGGCTCTGTATGATCACGATGAATCCAGGCAGGTTCCTTAACCGTAACGAGTGGACCTCTTGGGTGGGGGCTTTGGGAAGGGCAAGAGGGTCAGCATGTGCAGGTGCCAGAAGTGTACGGGAAATCACACTTTCCCCTCAGTTTGGCTATGAACCTAAAAGTGCTGCAAAAATAAAGTCTAAGGTTTTTTAAAAGATAGTGAAAGCATCTACATTTTTGAAGCATAAGGAAGAACCTCTTACTTCTTTCTCTTCTAATGGAGGCATTAGACGAATACAGATGGAAGAAAAGCATGAATAAAATTGTTATGGATTTATAGGAACAATATGCTCCAACACATTTCCAACGAAAGCAGGTTGTAAGAAGTTCTTGCACATGGAGGGACAATAGAAGCATTATTGATAGTAGGTGTCAAAATGACGAAGCTTCCTCAAAAGTATTTACTTTTTCATGTAGTCATTACCCCTCGATAAGAACATTATCTTTCATTTTTGAGAGCAAATATGAAAAAAATGCAAACAACCTATTATGCTGGCGAATTGTTAATAACCAATTTTGACATTTCTTGAAATTAAAATTCATTTTAATGAATTCATAATTTTTAAGAGTACAAGTTTTTCATGTAACTCTGGAGTTGGAAATGGTAACTAGGAGAGTATGACAACAGCTTTGCAATAAAAAAAAATTTAAGGAAGACTATGGACAGAGTACTTTACAATCTAGCAAAGAAATATTCTTTCTACCTGATTTAGACATTCTGGATTTTCAATCTCATACATACATGTTGGCATTTTTAGGATGAGTGGCCATCTGTTTTTAGTTAATTTTAAGATAGAAGGCATTTGGTCTCCTAAGCATATATTATTTCCATTCTTTAAGCCCTGGCACTAAGGACGAACTCAGGGAAATTGCTAAATGCTGAGGAACAAAGGCAAATAATCCCAGACTTCTCTAACTCAGCCACACAAATCTGTCACCTTAAATCTTCTTAGCACTCAGGTTCTTAGGAGAGAGGCATTGGAGTGTGGGGGGTGTAGAAGTAGTGCCTCTAGCTTTTAAATCCCTTTTATCTGACCCAAGAAGGTGCCTTCTTATTTGTGAATCCTTTTCTGGCATGACTTTCGCTAGTGATGGATGCAATGATGCTGACCTACCTGTATCTTTGGTTTCTACCTCTGGACCCTTCAACCTAGATGCTTGCCTGAGACCTAACTTCACTTTGACCAAAGTTTCATGAAGAAGCAGCAGGGACACTGTGGCAGCCCTTAGGGCCCCTCACTTTTCTGGGCATTGTTCTTCCGTAGTATGCTTGCTATGGGCTCATTTTCCCCTAAAGAACTATTTTTCTTCATTTGAATTGAAACACCAGTATCTTACACTTACATAATTGTTGGCTCATGCATTGCTATGTCTTTTTTGGTAAAGCAAGTTTAACATTACTCCAAGGTAGCTTGTCTGTTTAACAATATCTGTCAAAAGCAAGCTTGGTTTAAAAAGATGGCAGTTTTAGCAATTACAACAAGTAGCCGTCTTAAGCTTTTTCTTTCTTTTTTTTTTTTTTTTAACACTTGAGATTGAAGTCCTGTGCTTGCCTGTCCTAGGAAAGCACTCTACCGCCTAGCTACACCCTCGGTTCTGATCCCTGAACATAATGACTACAATAAAACCTCTGAAGACATTCTTCCCCAATAAGGAAAGCTCACAACTAACAAGTACAAGAAATTAAGCATTTTGTTTCCTCGGTACTAACTGACTGTACAATTTAACAGCTGGAAAGGATGACATGTTTCAACACTGGTACTGAATTGCGTTGTCTAGTGCAGCAGATACACATTCTTTCCAGCTCCATAGTACTCTGGGAAAGTCTACTCGGCATTGGTGTAGGAAGAGACTCCTTTGGCAGACTGGTTACTGCCGAATCTGCTGTGTGCAGTTGGGTCTCTGCAGGCATTCTGCTGAGCAGGAACTTGCTTTTCACACTCTTTGGATGTCCCCTGATAGAGACTGTGCCATTGCGGATGAGAAGCTTTGTCCTTGTGGGTTTTATTGGCCTAATTTATGAGTTAGCACCGAATAATAGTGTTATATAAACTTTTGAATATTTGATGAATCAGAACACATCACATGTTAGCCCTTTTGAATGAGAATTAACAGTACTTCATATCTGGGCTCTAGTAATGTTTTTCTCTTGTTTATTAGTATGTTTCCAGAATATAATATTTACATTTCTTGTGGGGTACATGTGCATAATGCCTCTTAATTCCTCTTTTGTCCCCCTCTGCTTTTCTCCCACTCCCCTCTGTCCATCTCTTCATCCCTTTTCTTTCTTTCTTTTTCTTTTTTTTTTAACATACTTTTAATATATAATGCTTCCATCCCTTGTGTGAAGTATATGTATGGAACACATTTTAATATTTTTCATCTCTTTTCCTTCCCTTCCCTCCATCTCTTTATTCCTCTCACCTCTCAGAAAGATTTACCTCTATAAGTCCTATTTTTATTTTGCTCATTATTTATACTTTGAGTAGTGGAGTTTTATGTTGTTCTCCTTGTGAATAGTGAGTCACTCACCTCCCCCACATTCCCATCATCATCTGGGGAAAGTGAGCATCATGTCAGGAAGGCTGTTGGGAGCCATTTAGATATCTTCATGGGAGGGCTGGAGAGATAGCTCAGTGGGCTTAACTGCCTCTTGGAAAACACAAGGTCCTGAGTTCAATCCTCAGAAAAAAAAAAAAAAAAAAAAAAGAATTACCAAAGATGTCTTCATGAGAACACCCCCTAGAAAATCTTTTGAAGAAACTCACTTCACTTTTCAATATTATAAATGAGAAGTAAGTTTATTACTTAACACAGTGATTTAGAACAACAATTACAAATATCATAAATGAGCTTTATTACTGAAGATCAAACGGTAATAGGGAGCTTAGGTCTAAATAAGATATGTATTGGGTTGCACACTTCCTTGTTTTCATATTACCTTTAAAAGACCTCAAAAGGCAAGTGCTGTGGGAGACATATGGCTGATTGTAAATAAGTGCCCGGGGGACCTGGATTTAATCCTAATCTCATCGAGCCTTAGGTTTCCTTCTCAATCTCAAGATGACAGATTTCCACATTATCGCATTTAGAGTTCAGCCTTTCTGAGTTGCTTAGTTCATCTTTATTAAAAATTAAATAATTGTAATAATAAAAGATAAGTGTCTCCAGAATCTAAACTAAGTAGCTCCAGAGATTTGATTACAGAAAGATGTCTGACAAATTCTCATTGTCCTCCTGCTACATTAATAACTACACTGATGAAACATTTGCATAAGGTTAATGCTGTGAAATCCTGACTGATGTAGCAATGACACTGCTTAATTTGTGGCTCCCATTTCTTGCACAAGTTACAGCATGATGGTTTATATCTTGGTCATACAGATTATCCCATAAATTTGTTCAGTTTTTTTCTTTTACATTGAATTGCGATACAAAATGCAGAAAACCATATGAAGTCTAGACATTATTTAACACCATGGCTTGCCAGGACACACTAGCAGCCCGTTAGTTGCTTTTCAGTGGGTTGGGAGAATGACTTAATTCAGTATGGAAGACAAGTGAGGCATTATGTGAACTCTTATCTTTTTCGTGCCCCCGGTACAATGGATTAACAGTTCTCATTCCAAGAAAGGCTGAGAAAATCCAGTTCCTGTCAATAGCATGTTTATGCTCATTTTCTTAGTTTGACTTCTTGATGTAGTTAATGAGTTTTGAGGAGAAAGGAATTTTTTACTCTTTGACCAAAGGTGGTAAAATTCCAGAGATGTTATGCATAAATTAACTTTTCTTTCCTTCTGTTTTTCATTTCCTTTTCCTTCAGAGGTCCAGCTTTGTACCAGCCTCTGTGTTAAGAGTTTTAACAAAAAGAGACCTGAATACTCAAGGGTTGCCCTGTATACTACAGGGAGAATGTGTAGTTGTACAAGAAATTGCAATTCAACATAATTATTATTGTAGAAGAAGATGCAGTGATAGTGAAAATAGAATATCCATTACAAGTATCTACTGTTCATTAGAAATATCTCATGACCTCCTTATGAATGACCAGGGAGCATTTCAGAGAAAATAGTGTATTCTAGAGAAAATCTGATGATAAACTGGAGTTTGAGCCTATAGGCAAGAAGCGGCTGAGAAGGGCAAAAATCCCACAGGATGAAGGTGGGAAGCTTGGTGCAGCGACTCCTGGCACAACTGGAAAGACTGAGATAGAGTTGGGCACAAGAAGAGTTTTGTGTTTCCCTGAAGAGCTAGAGTCATATTGGACCTTGCTTCCCAACCTGAAGTTCGTGTAATCTTGGGGATGAACACAGACTCACCATTGGATACAAGACATAGCTGGAAAACAGCATTATCTTCCTGGAACGGCAGATAAATGCAATCTTAAGTAATTTAAAAAATTTATTATTTGACACAAATATAAAGGAAGAACTAGAAAATGAATTTTTCATAAATTGTAGAGATTAAACACAAGATTTCAGGGAAGTTTCTCCAAAGAAAGGGGAAGGTGCCCAGAACCTCTGAAGTTCTGCCTTAGATCTCTTGAACTGTAAGGGCTTTTTTAGCACAAGGGCTCACGAAATTTTTGTGACAGTCTCCTAGCTTGCTTTCTAAAAGATAGTGAAAATGAAAATGGATGAGATAGTCCTCACAACGAAATAAAGTTCAGTTCCTCTGTGTGTGTGTGTGTGTGTGTGTGAATAAGAAGTATTTGCTATAAAATAATTAAATGTTGTTATTGATACTGAAAACCTCACCAATTACAGTGCTTATGCTGTTGACCAAGGCGAAAGAGTAGGAGAAAAAGATTCTTTGCCACATTAAAGAAGGTCCAAGAGTTTCAAATTACTCTCCAGAAAGTGTGAATTGGTGACAGTTCTTTGACAAGCCACCTGCCCCCCCCCCACAGAGCTTTCAATCAGCCTGAGGGGTTGATGACTAATATCGAGGTGGTTTTGTCTTGCTGAAAAATGAAATTTTATATCGTATTTCAGTACTATAATAAAATTGCAATAGTTAAATAAAACATTACTCTAACATGAAACCAAGAGAGATATGTAACAATAAGGATTATGTTCTCTTGGGTTTTTTATTCATAGCCCACATGGATATTATTTAATTTTTAATGCATAAATTGATCATCTTTTTATTTAAAAATGATAGCTTCAAAAGAATTTGGTAACAAATGTCACATTCAGCTCAAACTGGGTTCATAATTACTTAGCTTAATTGAAAATACTGATCACACAAAAGGGAACATGAAAATCATTTAACTTAGCATTGTTTCTGCAGGCCACTCAGGAAAATCATTTTTCGGTTTTTAAAAATCAAGTATTTAAATTCTGGTCGTCACAAAAGGAGTCAAAAAGCCTTTGCTCATGCCTAAAGAAAAAGAATTCAGTCAGTGGGCACAATAAAGATGTTAAAAAAAATTGTGCTTTCTTTTCATGCTTTAGATGTTTGAAATCTCTTTGGCCTTGGACAATTTGCTTCACTTATTGGTCTAGTTTGCACCCTGGTAAAAAAGATATAAAATTTTATTCTATCTTCTGTGATCAGTAATGACAGTGTCCATAATTAAACATTTTATTTAAATATGAGGTTGCATTATCCTGTAGGCTAGTGATTTGAACTAGCCTCTCACAGATTATGTGAATTTTTTAATCTTTTTCTGGAATTTAAGTAGTCAAGTTTGTGCTGGTAAGTTTATCATACTTTAGATAGATGATTCCACTTCTGGAAATTGAAATTGAATGCATGCTGCTTGAAGTTTCAGACTTCCTTTTCAATGATTTTCTGGTTTTCTTGGCTTCACAACTGAGAAAATTAATAGCACAAGATAAAAACAAAAGTAATGCAAATGAATTGCAACCACATCTGTCTCCAAAATTTAGAATATAGGAGATGAACAAAAAGCAGCCGTATTACTATTGTCTTCACAGGAACATTTTCAGCTGCTTGTGCCATTTCCTGCCACTCTTCTTTCCTTATCTCCATGTAATTATACAGATTTTATGAGATGTTATAAGAATCTTGCAAGGTGTAGTTGCGTACTTCCACCTTCCCATCATCTAACTCAGAGGTCCACAGTCTTTTCTGTAAAGGGCCAGAGAATGAGCAGCATTTTAGGCTTTCGGGCCATGAGACTGCTGTCACTTCGAATCAATGCCACTAATGTGGCAGCTGCAGACAGCATGTAATTGAATGAGCATCACTGTGTTCCTATAAATGTTCATTTACAAACACGAGCTGGATGGTGAATTTGGTGCATGGATCCTGATCTAAATGACTCTGTTATTTAATCATTTGTCTACTGTGAACAGTGGAGTTTGAGGAGGCCAGAACATATCACCATTTTACTTTTCTTTTCAAATGCTTGTAACTTCAGAAACACATTGAATGGATGTGTGTTCATATTTCGGGCATTTTAATTAATCTACTTGCTGCCATTAAACTCTTGACTTGATCAGAATGTATATGCATGGGATAAAATTCTGAAACATACAAAAGAGCAAACTATAAATCTCTTCAGTTACCAGTTTCTCTTCCCGGAAACGCTGTGCAGCCCTTTCTTGTGCAGTATTCCAGCTATTGCCTATGAATATCTAAGATTCATTCTGAAGTCTTTGATAAACAATGCCATTTTGTCACTGATTGTATTCTTACTATGTGTTTTGGGGGAGCAACACTTGGTATTTTCTTAAGTTTAAATTGATGTGAAAATTGTAGATGTATGTAGCACATCATTAGGTTTGACATTTGTATATATGGTGGAAAAATTAAATCAAAATAAGAAATCCATCATTCACATATTTAGCTTTCAGAAATATATAATAGTTAAAATATTTTCAACTTTATTTACATTTTTATTAAATATAACCATTTATGTTATTTAAATGTTATTTGTTGGTAAGTACCTTCTTTCTTTAAAAAAAATCATTTATTTATTTGGTACAAGATCCACCCATCTCAACCTTACCAGCACTGGGATTACAGGGGTGTAATCCTGGTTTTGGTGGCTGACTGGGCGCCTGGGGTCGGCATGGCCTGTGGCACTGGGGGTTGAACCTGACTCCTTGTGCTTGCCGGGCAGGCTCTTAGACTGCTGAACTATCTTCCGAGCCTGGTACCTCTTCTCTTTTATTCTACATTTTGATACTGTACCTAAAATTAGTAAGGTTGACAGGGTAGATAGCCTTCTCTGTTGAAGTGTGTGTGTGTGTGTGTGTGTGTGTGTGTGTGTGTGTGTGTGTGTGTGTTAGTGGTCCTTAATGTCATTCATATTTTTCCTTTTTGTTGATTTTGTTTTCAATTAGATCTGAAAGTCTTTGTAAGGGTATAAATTATTTAAAACATATTAGGTTTTATTCCTTACATCTTATTTAATGTTTTGAGTATATTTCTTCATTACTTCATTTTTTTCATTCCTTTGGGAGGAATAATATTTTTTACTGACTTGAAAAACTTACATTTTTTTTTTTTTAATTATCTTCTGGTATTTTTATGTAGTTGTTTTGCAGTATAGTGAAGTGAACCCAGGGCTTTGACTGAACTCTTCTCAGCCCTACATTAAATTTTTAAACTTTGAGGCAAGTCTCACCCAAAGTTGCATTTTTCCCATGTTAACATTCTAGAGTACTGGAATTATAGATATGAGCCACGAAACTTTGACAAACACAATTTATTAAACCTGTTCTTAACTTCCTCGACTAAGTAATGTACATGGGACCAGCCAAATAGTTCAGTAGATTAAAGAGCCTGAAAGCCGGATCCTTGGGCTTGTAGTGCCGGCCCCGCCCCCAGGGCATGCTGAAATGTCGATTGAAACTGGGCGTGGTGGTGCGTGCCTGTAATCCCAGCTCTTCAGAGGCTGTAAACAGGCGGATCACTACAAATCCAATCTAGTAGTGAGACCCTGAACACCCTGTAGACTCCACCCTAAAAAAAAAAAGCAATGTACGTAGCCCCCAATAAGATACATACCTTACTATATTTTCATCTCATTCATTTTTTCCCCATTACTGTCCATATTCATATTATCAGAACTTATTAATGGATTTTCAATATTCTTTTGTTATGGCCTTTTCTTGTTTTTTTGTGACAATCACACTAAAATTTTTAATTATTAGAAATTTCTAAAATAGCTTTCTCAGTGGTAGAGTACTTGCCTAGCATGTACAGCGTACCTTACATACTCATCTTCTCTGTTTTCTCCTTCTTGTAGCAAGAATACTTAAGACTTACTCTCAGCAAATTTCAAATTTCAAATACATTATTTTTAGTTATGTTCACCATGATGTACAGTTGCTCTTCAGAATTTATTCACCTGTGGATAAAAGCTTACAAATCTTTCACCAACCTAACATTCCTGGCACACACCACTCTCTTTTGCTTCCATGAATTCAACTATTTGTGAGACTATAGAATATCAGTTTATTTCACTCACCAATGATGTCTCTTAGGTTCACCCATGTGGCTGCACATGACAAAGTTTCTTTCTTTTTAAGGACTGAATGACATTCCATTGTATTCAATGTTGTTATCTTTTGACTCTACGGATTCTAGTAAATACTGAGGTTCTAGAGATCTCATTGTGGTTCAGTTTGTATTTCTCAGATAAATTAAGGGTGTTGAGTACTTTTCATCAGTCTGTTGGCCCTTTGTATTTTTTTTTTTTTGGAAAAAATGCAGGCAATAAAACAAAAGCAAAAAATATGAGACTGTGTTGCTAAAAAGTTTCCCTATAACAAAGGGAACAGACAACAAAATGAAATGACAGCCTATGAAATGGGAGATAAGATTTGCTAATTATGTATCTTATAATGGGCGTATATCTAAGAAAAAAATACTTGTTATTTTTGGTTTTCATGCCACAGAAGACTTCTATGACCCCCAAAGATGAGGATTTCTCTGTACTAGAAGGAGACAGTCAGCACAGCAGTGGACACTGCCTGGTGTCTTCTACATCATTTCAGTTGTGACAGTGTATGGAAGACAGTGTAAGTGCCATAGGTTAAGGGTTCAGGACCTAGTGCTACCTCTTTCTCCACTTCAGTTGCTTGTCACAAGTGCTATGTTATTTTACCCATATTTCTGACTTGTTACAAATTATTTCCCACAATCCCCTCTTCAAGGTCTGATTAACTTGTATAAGCAGCTCACAGAAACCAAAGCCACTTACATTTACTGATTTTTATACAGAATATTACAAAGGCTAGAGACAGAGATGCATGAAGTTTGGAAGAAGGGATATAGGAGTTTTCTGATTTCTACAGGCAAGTCACCCTCTGGGGGTCTGCACATGTTCTGTTACTCTGAGCTCCCTAAATGCCATTCATTTGGTTTTCTATGGAATCTTCATGCATATGTGCTGTTGTTCAAATCCTAGGCCATTGGTGGGTAACTTAACCTTCAGACCATTTCCATCCCTGCAAGCTGGGGTGGGACCAAAAGTACAAACTCTATAATCATGCCTTGGTATATCCCTGGACTGAGTGCCCATCCTGAACACACTGAGCCCCCATCCTGAAGGTTGCCAGCCTAACCCACGTGGAGGCCTCACATGAGGATTCCAAGGAGTCTACCAGGAAATATAAGAAGAGACCAAATGTGTAATTCCAATGTCACAGGGGGTTAATATCCAAAACATACAAGGAACTCATACAAATTAATAGGAAAGAAAACTATTAACATGGACAAAAAAAAATGAATAGACTCAAGATACACAAATGTCAATTATGTATTTATTTATTTTTTCATATGAGATGTAATGTCCTCTTTGATTTCAAAAACATGCAAAGCCCTCTAAGACCTTTCAATAGTTAGTATAGCCTAACATTTATCTGTCTTGAATACAGCAATTGTAATCTTTCCTTATGTCCTGGGCTGCATGTTAAATCTGGTTTTAATTGAACTTTGTCCTTTGTGAGTGATCATCTCATCTCTATCTCTGGAATGTTTCAGAATTTTTTTTTCTCCACTGTTTCCTTAAAATTCTCTGCATTTTACCTAGTTGTGGAATGTTTCTCTTATTTGTTTTTTCAGTGGCGCTCTATGAGCAATTTTGATGAGGATGTTGTTCTGGTCCTTCACAGAATGCGGGCCACAAGAAGAAAGATGGCTCCAAAGACTCTAGAAGTGTAGCTCTGGACATCTGTTCTTTGCATCATTTTCATGCTGTTCCAATGTGGTATATGTGTTCACCTTCAAGGCGGAAGATGTGTTACCTGTAGAAAAGAAAGCAGAGACGTTATAAAATTGCTATCTTAAAACTCGAAGCAACTCATTTTACAAACCCATGTAACCTTCCTTTTTTTCTTGTCTTATAAAATCTTCCTGCTATTGTTGTTCCTAAAGAAAGCACCATATATCTTGATTTCTACCCTCAAATTGTCAGGAGCTTTACAATTATGACTCTTCTTAACATTCTTCAAATTAAGTTCCTAGGCAGAGCTCCATAGCCCATATTTGTTTATTGTCTCATGCTTGGGAAAAAGAGAAAAGATATTATCTTACCATCCGTATATTGTTCAAATACTCCCAGCGGTATTTCTTCCCTTCTCATTTCTCATTACACAGATAAAGTAAGAAAGATTCATTGCTCAGTTGATGATGAAGCCTGCCTTTCTCTGACTCACTGCTAATAATGTTCTCAACCGTGATCGGATCGTCTCAAGACCTGAGAGAAATAAAAAGCACTTCTCCATGAAACTATTGCCTGGAACCCCTGGGGACACTGGATAAATGGACTCATTCAGAGGAGAAGGGGTGACTGCATTAGGATGGAGAGGAATCACAGGGTGACTATGTGGTGCTTGTTTCCGGCCCCCTGAGAAATGATGATG
The DNA here is from genome assembly GCF_000260255.1 of Octodon degus. Classification (NCBI taxonomy): domain Eukaryota; kingdom Metazoa; phylum Chordata; class Mammalia; order Rodentia; family Octodontidae; genus Octodon; species Octodon degus. The sequence goes on along the minus strand of NW_004524695.1, from coordinate 5,376,776 downwards.
AGTTTTTCAGATGTGTTCTTGCTAATACATAACATAAATTGGGAGAAACATGTGCTGTTGTACTTTTTAAAATCTGTTCTAAATTACTTTCGGCACAGAGCGCACAAAAAGTTCAAAATATGATTCAAAAATTGTTTTAGCCACTGTGCTACTTTCGCCATACATTTAATACTGCTTAATTTTTTTTCCCATTAGGCAATGTATTCAGGGTAAATTTGTTTCATATGTATTTCTATTTTTATTTTTTAAAGAGAGCACAGAATAATGTTAAAACAGGAAAAATGACAAATGATACAGAGTTTTACTGAACAAAACAATATGAATTTCACAGTATTTGTTGTATAGGGTTGTCTTCAAATTACTTGCTCATAAAAATGTTTTCTGTGTCATTCAAAGGAGGAGAGAGGAAACAGGGAATTACTCTCATTAAATTCCTTGTGCAGGCAAGTGGCATCATTAGTATGGAGACACTGGGGCGGCCTTAGCATCCAAAGCTTTTCCATTTAGCCTCCTACTTGGAATTAAATAGAAGATAGAACCCAAGCCTTGAGGCTTCAGGGTCTGATAGACAGTGCTGATAAACACGTAATGAAACATAGACAGAATATTAATTGCAAAGCACCAAAATATCTCAAAAACAACCAGAAAAAATAAATCCTCTAGAGGTGGATACATGAGAATTGCATACTGAGATTGGATAATCACCAAGGGGATGCATGGCTTCTTGTTTGCTTAGATATATCTGTGTCCCTAGAATCATCCCATGAAATATTTATCGGGCACCTAGTATCTGAGGGTTGGCAATGGGGGAGACACAGTGACAGATCCAAGATAAACCAAGCTTGGACTTCCACTTACAGTATAAGATGGCAGAGAGGCAACATCATGGCAATTTAGAAATAGAAGGCAGTGAATGCTGGCTGGAATAGCTGTGGTACAGATTAGACCACCACTCAATATTCTTCTCCTCCATTGTTCCACAGCAGCTTAAATGTAGGATTTTTCTTTTGCTGTGATTTTACATTCAATATACAATCAATAGCAAAAATATAGACTTTTCGGGTAGTTGGAGGGTTTGTTGGAGATGGAGACCAGAATACATCATGTAAGTAAACAGATTCTTAAGTTTCATGTTACACTTTCTATTAGGAAAATGTATTTGGTCCTTTTGCTATTTTGACACTTATATCATTTTCCTCAAGACTTGGTGTATTTTTAAGACTGGATTTTTTAAATTCTGCATCAGCAGCTTCCAAATGAGTATAATTTCTGTATCTCTACTGAGAAAAAAAAAATACTGTTTTGAGCAAATAAGATTTCAAGTCTTTCATTACTTTGCATAGGATCCACAAATGCTCATAGCAGAGTATTTATGAGGTGTGGGATGTACACAGGGCATTGCTTTTCCATGGGGATCCAATTACTTCCATAGAGTCCCCCTCTGTGGAGCAGAAACATGACAGCATTTATTCATGGAATGAAAATTGGTCATATGAAACATGGCCCACATGAACAATCTTAGAATCTCCGGATATTAGGCCTTGAAATAATCATGGAGATTCTGAGCTTAACTTCTTCATGTTCCAGTTGAGAAACTAGATGTAGAAAGGTCTGCCCAAGGACAGCTGGGTATCTTATGAGATCAAGCAATTTATAACCTTCCCGTATAGTTCCTAAGATTTACATGCCATAAAATGCTGGTGTGAAGTTATAATATAAGGTTTGCAGGATAAGATGTCACCCCTGAGAATTGTTTCTAAGATTCTTAGAATTTATGTGATTTTCCATCTCCCCAGATTGATGATTTCTGATGCTTTATAGTTGCAAGTTAATGCATAACCCAGGTCCAAATTGTTTCCATAGGAGAGAAAATATCAATTCACAAGGCAGTATAGAATTTGAGTTTAATTTAAAAATTGAAATGAAAACTCTGCCCAGAATTAAGATTCTTTTTCCTCTAAATTTCCTCAGGGCTTTCCTTGAATCTTAAAACTGCTGTTGTATTTTTACTACTCATATGATTATTGATATTTTATATTTCTACTTCTAAAGTATGAACACTCTGGAAGTAGAGACTCTCAGACTGACAGCTGTCTCCTGGTTTGCTGTGGCATTTTTCACAGAGATATTTGCTTTATAGATGTTTACTACCTTATGAGTAAGTAAAAGGAACTTCTTGCTAAATTTTAATTCACCTTTTGTTATGCTTTAGATCTACAGTGTCCCCCAAAAGTCTCATGGATTCAGGGGTGGGGCTTTTGGCAGGTGATCAGATCATGGGGAGTTCTAACGTTCATCAGTGATTAAATCTAATGATGGGCTCATGGCTGACTGCCGGGAGGGTGGCAAACCTGACTGGACATGGGTCCCTGATGGCTTGACCTGGAAGGGTGTATTTGTTTAAAGAGAATTTAAAAAACCCAATTAAAACAATATAGAGTTTCAACACAAGAGGATAGAAAATTAACTATGGTTATTATATTGCGTATTATTTTCTTCAAAGTAGTTGCTCATATTACCAGATGTAAGAGTGTAAGATTGATCAAACAGTATAAGCATTAACTGTTCCTTTCAACAAGCTAATGTAAATTAGTAGTACATGACCTTAGCGCATATATATATATATATATATATATATATATATATATATATATATATCTTTTCCACATCCCAGTTCTTTCTTTTTGAGAAGTTTCTTTCCTTTCTCAATATCTGTTGTACCTTTTGGATCTTATTTACTCTTTTCATTTCCCAATCTAGTGAGGCACACATGGAAGGCTGTGTTCCTATCCCCAGCTCTTCCCTGGTCCCTCAGTTTCCTGGTTGCCCTGACGTGAGCAGTAGTCACAGCCACGCCCTTGTATTGTGATGTTTCTCCCCCAGAGCAGGTCAGCCATGGGCTAATCCCCTGAGCTGTGTACAGAATCAACTTCTTCAAACTGTGGGTGTTAGGTGTTGTGTCCAAGTCGTAGGAAAGCGGATGAATACGCACTTGCTGTCCTTCTTTGAAACAAAAAGATGTAACAAAGGTCAAATGGAAGAGGGAAGGGGAAGACTGTGGGGGAAGACTGGAGGGGGAAGACTGTGTTTTTTGGCAGACTGAAGTTAGTCTTTTGTTACAGTGGAATAGCTAATAACGTATGAGTCTATGTTAGTCAACTTTATGTTAATTAGAAAGTTTCTGTGGTAAATCAACTTCTGATGAAGAAAGTTTTGTTTGTCTGTACAGTTTTTGAGATTTCATTCCAGGACTGGTGGACTCTTTGCTTTTGGCCTGTGGTAGTTCTTCATGGTGAGCAAAGCCATTTTCACCTCATAGTTAGCAACAAAGAGAAAAGAGGAAGAATAAGGATTGTCCCTTGTGGGACACATTCCTAGTGACAGAAGACATTATAATAATCCTTTTCTCTTAAACTTGCTTTACCTCTCTATGGTGCCCAGAACTGGAGAAGAAGCCCTTTAACATATTTCAGACTGAAACTACTCAAGAGAGTTACATTAAAAAAAAATTGGGGGAGGGTTAAACTGGTCATTGAGCATGATGTATTTTAACTTCTCTATATCTCCGCCCCTTCCGCTACTTTTTTTAAACTCTTATTTCGAGACAGGAACTTGTTAGGTAACTAAATTGCCCAGGGTGGGCTCCAATTGTGATCTACCTGCCTCAGCCTCCAGCATGCTGCGATTATGGGCCTGTGCCACCCTGTTGGGAATGGGACTTATTTTTCTATGGATAGCTTTGAAATGTTTTATTCTTTCCTCAGTCAAGATGTTTTACTTTTATGATATTCTTTTGCTTGAAAGCTTTTAGCATAGGATCTCTTAGGTGGTTTTCCTCGCCTTTTTATTATATATTGCAACTTTCTTTTTAGGCCTGACTTACAAAGTAAGTGGAATCAGTTTTGCTGCATCAGATAGTAAGTTAGAGGTGAAGATGTTTTTGCTTTGTTATTGCTATTTGCCTACTGTAGGAATTATTTGAAAAGATTTTTAAAAAATGTACTATATACAAATTCATCCTTTTGAACACTTCTACCACATATAAGGCTTCTAAAATCAACATTTCATTCACATTGTCAGAACACACACAAGCATACATATATTTAAAAGTACTTTTTTCATGTTGAATCTTTGCCTGCTTTCATTTCTAATAGAAAAAGCTTCTTCAGGTTAAGTCCATTTACAATCAATAGCATAAAAATCATTAAAAAAATAAAACAATCCATTACTGATGCTGGACGATGGCATCATCCCATGTTAACATTTATAAATTCTAAGAGTTAATAATAAATCTATAGAGTGGGGGCATAAAATATTCAAAAACTGAATAATTGATTTGTGAGAGGATCACTCATTAAGGTTCAGAGTAATCCACCCATGTGGAAATGACCAGGCAAGAGCAACCTTAGAATTCTTTGCTCAGAAATTGCCATTTGGTTGAAGAATAGAAAAGATCTAGAGAGAATAAGAGAAAATATATTTATCTCCACCAATTCATTTGACATTTTGTATAGCACTGTCCTCTGACCTTTGATGTAGAGCTTTGTGCAGTTATAACCTTTGCACCTACTGAAATTCAGGTGCAGATCTACAAAGCTTGGATCTATCCAGCTGTGCCTGGCTTGGGTCTGGCCATTGTGCTCAGCTCCTTTCTGCTGCAGCCCTTGGGAATGAACCTGTTGTGCCCCTCTGGCAAGATGTTCTGCTTCTAGATTAGTTGGGTGTTTCTGGCCCCTAGTCTCTCTGCAGGGACTTCAGTTGCAGTTTCACCCCAGGGTTATATGCCAGGCCTGTATGCCAGGCCTGTATGCCAGGCCTGGGCTGGGTCTGGAGGGGTCCAGTGGGTGCAGGAGAGCACCGAAGCTCTCCCACACACTGGCCAGGCCTGGGCTTGGGCTGGGGTCTGGAGTGGTCCTGAGAGCACTGCAGAAGTTCTCATTCACATGCTGGGCCTGGGCTGGTTCTCCACTGATTAATTTGAAAGAGAGCCATGGGTTGTGAACCAGTGCTTCTTGGCTGGCCCAAACTGCTTTAAGCCACACTCCTTGGGCTTCTGGGGTGCCCTTTTAGTCTCTGCTTCAGAATCCACACAACAGAAAGGATGCAGAAGGAGTAGGGGAGAAGTTGTTCTTACAGGACCAGAAAGAACGGCACAGTGATATTTTTGCCTGTAAACTTCTGGGTTTGATCTTGGTGATTTGTTTTTTTCTGGCTACTCAAATAGGCTCCTTATTTGGGTAGGAGGGAATGTAAAATGTATTTCTAGCAGAGTAGGCTGCAGAATAGAGCCATTTCGTGAGGGATTTGGCTTTCCACAGATTCAGTTGCCTATAGTCAACTGTTTTTTTTTTTTTTTTTTTTTTAGTTTAACATTTTAAATTTAATATTGCCAAATGTGAGAGAAACACAAACACACAACTGTGCAGAAAAATAATGTTTTTTTGTTTTTTAGGTAGTAAACTATTTTACTATTAGCTATTTTGTTTTGATTATCACACTGTTTTATTTATTTATTTTTTTCCATAATTTTATTGAGAAACAAATAGCAATGAGACAGTTTCAAACCAAATTGGTAGGACAGTTTCAATAATTAATACATTGCGTACATTCTTCCTAATGGTTATTTGCTGTACAAGATGAGGACATGATATTCTATTTACAAACTCTATTAAAACAAATCCCAATCTGACCAACCCCAGGCCCTATGAGTGTGGGGGAGAGCTTCTGCTCTGTCCTGTGCCCACCCACTGTTCCAAGCTCAGGCCTGCCATGTAAGAGACCTTTGCCCTTGTTATTTGGACCTCCCCCAGCTGGCCAGACTCAGTGCAGCCTGCCATCTGAATAAGAACTTCTGCTGTGCTCTTGGGAGTCCTGCAGACCCACCAAAACAACACTGGTGAGTGTGTGGGAGAGCTTCTGGGCTCTCTGGGCTCCACTCCTCATACCCCTCCAGACCCAGCCCAGACCTAGCACACAGGCTTGAGGTAAAATCCTGCAGCTAGAGTCCCCGCAGTGAGAGACTAGGGTCAAATCCACACAGCTAATCGAGGAACACATCATCTTACCAGAGGTGTACAGCAGGCCCACCTCCAAGGGCAACAACAGTAAGGAGCTGGGCACAGTAGCCTAACCCAAGCTAGGCACAACTGCATGAACTAGAACTTGGTATATAAGTACCTGAATTTCATTAAGTGATAACATAATTGCACCAAAGCTCTACAACAAAGGCCACAGGTCAGTGTTAAATGAAATGATAAAGACAGGGAGCAAAATGCAAATTACAAAATGCAAAATCTCAATTACAAGCCTGAAAAACCATTTGAGTTAAAGTGAAGATAGAGTTTCAGGTCTCAAGCCCACCCATAACAAGTGCAGAGGACACTAGCTCAGCTGAAATAAATGAATCAATAGCATCAGAAGTGAATAAACAACAGCAGAAAGATATAGAGGAACTCAGAGCAGAATTAATTTCTGGAATTAAAAAAAAAGAAAACTCTGAATTAATAGCAGATGAACTTAAGAATCAAATGCAGAAACATGGAGGAAACACAATGCTCAACCACAACAAATGAAGTGCACACTAGCTTAACTGAAATACATGAATTAATAGCTTCAGAAGTAAATAAGCAACTACAGAAAGATTTAAAGGAACACAAAACAGAATTAGAGTCTGAAATGAAAAAAGAAATCTCTAAACTTATAGCACCTGAACCAAAGAATCAAATACAGAAATATAAAGAGGAAACCCAATCTGTAAAAAACCTCTGCAGTAAAAGAATTAATAACTGCTTCTAAAGAAGACATTGATAAAATAAATACAGGAAAATTAAAAAATGATGAATTACTTGAATGAGCAATACAGAAAAGAAATAGATCACATGAAGCAGAGTCAAAGAAATGTAGAGGATGTTAAAAATCTCAATTACAAGCCTGAAAAACCATTTGAGTGAAAGTGAAGATAATTTCAGATCTTGAAGATTCTGGTGCAGCTAGTGAAAAGGTAAGAAAGGATCTCTTAAAAACAACTAGGATGCAGGAAAAAATAATTCATCACTTGCAAGACGATGCAAAGATGAA
>NW_004524695.1:5335584-5338896 GCF_000260255.1 Octodon degus | reverse complement strand
CCGGCCCAAGCTGCGCCTGGGCTGGGACTGGTCCCGCCGGCGCAGGGTAGCAGGAAACTCTCCGCACACTCACCGGACCTGGGCTAGGACTGGGTCTGAGCTCTATTTTTTCACACATTACTCAACATTAATACTGGTTTTGTGTCTCTCAGTGAAAGATACAAGCAGAGGTTAGGCTTATTCAGAAATCAGTGTTTTTCACCTAAAGTTGAATTAATTCTTTATATCCAGGACTAGGAGGAATGATTCCTATTTATAAGAGGAGAAAATAATGAAGCATACAAATGTTAGGTGCCTCTTGTGTATGAAATAATTTCATAGTAAAGTGAAGGGTGAAATGCTGGTTTCCTGAAACTAAGCTCAAAATATATACTTTTTGATGGAAAGAAGTTATTTTCCTGTTAACTTGATGGAAATGTATTTTTCCTGAAGCTTTCATTCCTGAAGGTTTAATTTTAATTTGATGAAACAGTGCCATTTTGTTAACATATTTTTTTAAGGAACACTGCATAGCTTCATTTTCCTTGTTCTTTCTTTTCCACCACCCTTTCTTCCTTCCTTCCTTCCTTCCTTCCTTCCTTCCTTCATTCATTCCTTTTTTTTTTTTCAGAACTGGGGATTGAACTCAGGCCCTTGTGCTTGCCAGGCAAGTGCTTATTCTACTGAGCTATCTCCTTGGCACCAAATGATTTTCTTTCTTTCTTTCTTTCTTTCTTTCTTTCTTTCTTTCTTTCTTTCTTTCTTTCTTTCTTTTTTTTACCAGGGATTAAACTCCAGCCCTTGTGCTTGCCAGGCAAGCACTTATTCTACTGAGCCATCTCATCTCCCTGGCCACTTTCCTTCCTTCTTTCATATTTTTATCTCACAAAACAGCTTTACATACTCGGTTGTGTGTTATGTAGTATGCTAGTTTCTGAAAATGTCATGATAAGTAAGGCATGGTTTGCACCTGAAACTCTCTCAGTTTGCTGTGAGAAAAAACACTCACTTAGATAATTAGAATTTATCAATTCATAGATTAATTTTGAGACTACTCTGTCAGCTACAAGACTGTAAACTCCTACAGAGCAGAAGTGATCTGGTTCTTTGTTTTGCCTGGTGTACAGGAATGTTGGGTATCAACTATGAAGTGTTTACCAGACACTCATGTTGTAAAGGCTTGAACCCATGACAGTGACATTCAGAGGTGGGGCCAGGAGGAGCAATTGGATCATGAGGCTTCCAACATCAAAAATGAGTGAATCCATTGATGAGATCATAGCTAATTGACTAGTTGAAGTTATGGCCCAGTTGGAAGAAGTAGGTCACCGGAAGTGTGACATTGGAAAGTATAGCTGGCCTCTGGCCCCTTTCTCTGGCCTTTTCCCTCTCTCTGCTTCTTGGTCTGTATGAACCAATCAGTTTTTCCACAGTGCCTTTCTGCTGTGATGTTTCTACTTCTCCTCAGGCCTAAGACACTGGAGCTGTCTGACCAGGGACTAAAGTGTCTGAAGCTAAGAGCTAAAATGAATCTTGTCTTTTGTAAGTTATTTTTCTCAGATTAGTTGGTGGGTGGAACATCTGAGCAACACAAGGAAATATGTAAATACACACAGAACTAGTGAGATAGGTAAAGAAGAAAAAGAGAAGAGGCAGCGTACCAGAATGGAACACCCATGGAAATTGCCAGAGAATGTCGATGTGTATTGGATTCTGCATGTTCTATCCTAATAGGTGAGCTTGACCAGTACTTTGTACCTTTCCTGAAAACTTGAGTTTTTATATGCCTTTAAGAAATGTGTGCAGGGGCCGGGGAGATGGCTCAGTGGAATAAGCGTTTCCCTGGCAAGCGCAAAGGCCTGAGTTCAATTCCCAGTTCCAAAAAAAAAGAAAGAAAGAAAGAAAGAAAGAAAGAAAGAAAGAAAGAAAGAAAGAAAGAAAGAAAGAAAGAAATGTGTGCAAAGAGCAAAAAATGTACCACATCTGAACAAAGTGTATTTTGTCTTTTTAGGTTTTTGATAATTTTGCTATTTGTGTCAATCTTGGGTCATAATATCACCTGGGAAGTGTTGCTGGAAACATTTGTCCTTGGCATGACTGGTTTTAGCTAGTACTCACATGGAATATATCACTTTTATCTATTATATTAGCTAGTTTACAACACTGCAGGTGAAGGATAATTTTCAGTGATGGATGTTTTAATCCTTTGTCCTGCCAAATATCAGACTCAGCAGATTATAGTTCTCAATCTGACATCTCCCACGGTCAGCAAGTCCTTTCTGATAGTCAGATGAACACGTCCTGTCTTGCTCCTTTATCTTGCTTCTGTATGACAATCTATTTCATCCCTTTAAAACTTTTTCTTTCTTTTATAAAAGTCTATCCTAACTATGTTGTTATCTGGTTTTGGTTCGGTTGAGAATCAAGTCACAAATGTTTCCTTTTGTACATAATTCTTAATACACACAGTAAAAAATGTAAAAAGAATTTGATTGTTTAAAAAACAGTTACTGTCATGGCTTTTCAGCTTCAAATTTGGTGACCAATTTTCTTTATGTGGATACTCAGGTATCGGTATCATCAAATGCAGTTAAGATGTCATGTAAGTGCTTCTAACTCACCACTGTATTCATGTACATGATGGACTCACAACTTTTTTTATCTCTCATAGTACATTAACCAAATCATTAGGAAAATTGAAATAACAAAATCGAAGACTCCTCAGAGTCCAAAGAATTCTGACAGGGTACCAATATCAAGAAGTGGTTTTCTTTAGGAAACACTTTACTTAAAAAATAACATGGTAAAGTAGTAATTTAAAATATTCATGACATATTAAATGTGCAACCATGATCCCAAATTTCCATTGAGTGTGTTCCACATTGTGGAATTTAAAGCTAACCCCAGGAAAGGCAAGCCTGCCTGCCATTCAATATCCTGTTATTTTCTGGCTAGCAAAAATGTAACCAACTAATGATTAATTTCACTACCTAAAATCATTTATACTTAGACAAGGTGGGATTTCCTATCTAAAAACGTTTTTTGACATAGAAAAACTTGCATAGCTGATAAAAATAGTTGCCTAGATGGAAGAAATCTCAATACAGTGGGAAGATATTAATGAGGCTTCACTTCATTTTATTCTACTTCAGTAGAGGGAGAGCTTTTTTTGTGCTTTTTTATTGGTGTGTGTTGGGAGTACACAGTGTTTGTGTCCCTCATGTGGGGGTGGTGTGCATACAAATGCATTGTAATTCCTTTTCTTCTGACCTTTCCCTCTTCTTAGTCTTAACTTCTTTTTTCTGCCAGGAAATCTTCTCTAGTTTTTTTTTT
>NW_004524695.1:5309982-5335484 GCF_000260255.1 Octodon degus | reverse complement strand
AAGTATGAAAAAGTCCTTTAAAGACTTCTCCAAATACAGCTTCTCTAACTGCAGTGGAACACTCATCTCTGACAAAACAAAACAAAAAAGAGGGATGTAAATAAAGGACCATTTTGCAGTTAAAAAAATAAGATAGTTAGGATAGATATACAGCTACTTGCTCTTAGTTCAATGAGAAGAAAGGTTTGTACTAATATTGTTTAGACAAGATATCATGCCTGCATCTTGTCCTCTAATTAACTACTATGAAGACAATGTATTAATTATTGTAACTGTCCTACTAACCTGTTTCGAAATTGTTTCATTATTTTACCTTTTCTCTCATTAAAATGAATAAAAGATAAAAAAAAATTAGAAAACCAAAACAAACGAAATAAAAAAGAAATACAGAATTTCACTAAGTAGGAATTCAACAGTGGCCGCTATGTTGTATAATGCTGTCTTCGAATTAGTTATTTAGATTACCAGATATAACTGTGCCAAGTTGGTTAAAAAGTTGTAAGAAATTAAGGAGAAAAAAAAATGAGCAGTCACACTGGCTCATTTTTCTCTTTGTCCTCATTTTAATTTGTACCTTTCTGTATGAAGTTTCATTTATTCCTGCTATCGTTCCTGGCTCGTTTCTACCTTCGCAGGAGCTGGTCTAGCTGGCAACCTTGCCAATCTCATCTTGGGCTCTGCCCTCATGCCCTTAGGTGGAGCGGGCCTGGCTGGGCATCTTGGTGCTGGAGGAGCACTCATCAGGACTGTAAGCTACAAAGTGCCTTCCAGCAGCTGGACTTCCTTGCTGCTGCTGGGACCCACTGCGGGGCAATAGCTGGGCCATACCAATACAAGAGACAATGAAAACTACAATGTGTTTAAGTAAAATAATTTATTATAGTAAAAAACACGTTGCCACATTGCCATGGATTGACCTGAAAGGGCTCCTCCTGGATTCAAGCAGAGTTAGCATTCTGGCCAATTTGTGAAGCAGTTTTCAAAGTCCACTTTTTTGTCTTTAGGCGGGGCGAGAGATGCTGCTGTGTATGACCTGGTGGAGAGCCAGACTTGCACAATCATCCTGGTGTGTCCGTATCCACCTTACCCACCAGGTCAGGTACTTTGTGGCTTCTGGATCGTCCCCAAAGTCAAAATGACCATGAAAGCTAAACAGTTGCACTCTCCTCAGGACACTGAGACAGCCAAGGCAGGAGATAAAGGCATGAAAGGATTTCCAAAGCTGCTTTAAAAAGTGGCACAAATGATGGCGTAAGTGGATTTGAAGAGAAGAGGATTAATTAATAATTAATTAATAAAAATTAAATATTCATTATATTACTGAAGTATTCACTGTATTATGTTGTCCTATGTAGAGAATACTGTCCAACCCATGGAGAGGCTGCACCTGTTCAGCACAAGTGGGATTTCTCCCCTACACATTTTCAGCTTACATCTGGATGAATCTCCAGATAGAGAATCCCTGAAGATGGAGGCTTGACTGTTTATCTTTTGGTACCCTCAGGGTTCAAATTTGCTCCATAGCATTTCTTTCTGGAAAAATACATTCTCAAAATGTACAATTTAAAACTCTGTACTGGGGGCCAGGGAGATGGCTCAGCAAAATAAATGCTTCTGTGGCAAGCACAAGGGCCTGAGTTCAATCCCAGGTTCTGAAAAAAACCAAACCAAACCAAAACAAAAAAAAAACCCTGCACTGTCAGACAAATAGCTCAAAAACGTGAGATTGCATTAAACCCCTCTGCAGATCTCTCCACCTCCCTCTTGGCGGCCTTGCGCTCTGCCCTTGGCCAGGGACCCGGCCTCTGCCGCTCCATCTCTGCTCCCCATGCTCCCTGCTGTGGTCTGTCCTGGTCTTCTCCACTCTTCGCTGATCCTCGAGCTCCTTAACCAGTCCTCTTCTGCTCCCTAATCAAACTGCCAGGGAAATTACTCTGACCTCACATTTCATAAATTTGCTCATATTGCAGTCTCATGTTTTCTCCCTTTCTTTCATGGCTTTCTCGAAATTGTTTAGTACCCCAATCTATATCTGTTTCTCAACTTTTATCAGTGGAGTCAATTTCCTGCTTTCTGTGCATACTTGTCATTCTTACTTTGAGCTTCCTTTTCAGCTGCCTAAAGCAATACCAACCCTAGCCTAACAATTCTCTTACAGTTGTCCTTGTCCTTTCTTCAGTTCATGGACACTTTTCTGCTGTGAACTATTCAAGTCATTGTTTATTTTAGGGTCACCATCACACCACATTCATCATTCATTCATTTATTCATTCAATTAATGCTAATTGTTGTGCATTCATCTATCCATTCAATTAGTGTTAATTGACTGACTCTATGAGTAAAAACAGATGCACTGCTGAATATTTAGTGTTTAACAAAAAAAGTTTTAGCTCTCATTCTGTAGTCGGAGAGGCAGACATTAAGCAAATGATTTCACAACACAAATATATATTTGTTAATTATGATCATGGTCATCAGGGGAATTTGCGGGGCATTCTGGGAGAGGATAACTAGACCTAGCTTGGAGAAGCAGGAGACTATAGTGCTAAATGCCAGATCTTTCTAGAGGGTGCTTGAGTTCAAATTCTGACATCACTCCTTGTTAGTTGAAAGGTCATGTGTGTGTTTCTCAGGGGTGCAGACCCCAGTTTTCTTCTTAAGTTGTACGCTTTGCCATGGTGTCTACCTGTGCCTCCAGTAAGTCGGACAGCAGTGTCTGTGTCCAACTTTATCTTTCTTTTTTGTCTCAACCATGCTCCTAAGAAGAGCTCGGTCCCTTTCTCTGAGCCTCCCATGCAGCTAGAGCCAGGAGGGCATGAACCAGTGTCCTGGCTCTGGATGAAAACTGCAGCAGCCTGGTGAGTAGGGTGGTCTATCCCCTGTGAGGTTCATGTGTAGCATAGCTTGTCCCTTTCTAGTGTAGGAGCTGAGGTCCCTTGAGGATTTCTCTCTGCAGGGCATTGTGGAAATTCCTACCTTTGGAAAGACAGGCCTGGGCCTGAGCTGCGGTACTTGCAGCACTGTCTGTCCTTTAGAGCTTCCTTGTGCAGAGTTCCCAGAGAGAGGGTGCAGCGTTTCATCCACAGGCTGAGCTCCCGAGTGTGCATGGAGCTCTGACAGAAATGTCCCGCTCTTGCACCCAGTTTCCAACATTTCCTTGATGCACCAGTGTGGAAAATTGGGAACAGCCCTAATATGGTATAAATATACCATCACTGTAGACCTCTTTAGGAGGAAACAAGAGAAACCTTTTGTGGAATTCCTTCTGCGGACATGATTCCACCTTTTTCCTCCCAGCTCCAGTGTAGCCTTGGGCCATGACAGAAACCCCACACGGAAAGAAGCTCCTGCCCAAGGGTGCAGGTTGCAGCGTGCCCTCTGTGGCACCTCTTCTTTTGTCACCCAACCATTCTTTAGCTCACAGTGACCTCTGGCTGCCCTAACAGCCCTGTCATTGCCAGCCCTTGCAGCAGTGCCCATTGGCTTTGTACACAAGGCTCACTTAAAAAGACTTTCATTTGTTTCCAGTCTTTGTTTCTGTCAAGACTATGTTCTTTGCAAGAGCTAAACTGCTGGACTAAATTGTGCTCAGGTATTAATGGGATTCACAGCTACATCACAGATCCATGTGATTTTTTGGCAGCTTAATGAGAACCCTCACAAAAATTTTGAAGGAATCAAAATCAGACTTGGACAGAAATTCTATTTTTTGAATACCTGGTATGAGCTAACATCTAGCATAATATTTGTATTTATTACATGAAGGATAGTTGACTTAATTTTTTCCAAATTTGTGGATTTTCTTTATTTTTTGTTGATTTCTCTTGAGGTGTAGAAACTTTTAAAAAAGATGAGATTCCAATTATTGATGCTTTGAAGTATTTCCTATGCTGTTTGGTTTTTGTTCATGAACTCTCTACCTACCCTTATATCTTTAAGATTTCTACCTACTTTCTTTAGTGTTTTGTTTATTTTTTGTTTGCTTGTTTTCTTTTTTGAGACAGAGTCTCACTGTGCAATTTAGGCTACACTTCCTCTCACTTTGTAGTTCAGGCTGGTCTCAAACTCACAATTATGCTCCTGAGTTCTGGAAGTACAGGCATGTGTCACAGTGGCCACCTTAGTGTTTCTGTTTTAACTTTTAAGGGGCTGGAGAGATGGCTTAGTGGATTAAGTGCTTCCCTGGGGAGCACAAGGGCCTAAGTTCAATCCCTGGTTTCGCAAAAAAAACAAAAAAACCCCAACATTTAAATATTTGATCCATTTTTAAAATAGTCTGCATTAGTTGACATTAAGTGCATTTATTGTGCCACAAGTCCATCTAATATTTCCTTTAGGTATTTTAAAATATGTCCAAAAAGGACACATCTACTTCAAGTTTATTTAGGGGTATTAACTTGGAGGAAATCAACTCCATTTTAAAAATTAGATTAATTATGGTATTACAGGGCTTACTGAAGAAAAAAGTCAGGAGAAAAAAACTTATATCACGATAAACTTCTTTAGGTCAGTTAAAGGCTACTATCTCAAGCTGGGATATTAAAAAAAAATAACCTTACCAACTCACATTCTAAATGTTAATGCCTCTAGTAACAATAGCAGGAAAACATACCTGCTGACAAACATTCATTAAGAAAAAAGCATTTTAACTCGAATACTTAGACCAACATATAATCCTCCCTAACCTGACTTCCCCACCAATCAGCAAGAAGGGAAAAGTCAATTGCTCTAACAATCCAAATAGGCTTAGTATTTCTCACAAGGATAACAGTGGTCCGACTCCTGAGGGTGCTCAGAAGGACTGAAGGTGGGGTGAAGGCAATGTCTAGGGATCAGCATCCTACAAATAGTGTTTAAAAATCCAAAGTACCACAAACACACCAAGCTTGTCTATGAATCAAAGAAAAAGATATTACTCTTGGGTCTTTGTGTGTTTGGAAATAAACAATATTTGTAGGCTCTGCCCTTCAATGTGAAAGCAGGACATTTTTAAAAAGTTTAAAAATTTTAAATCATTTGATACTCAAAAGTTTTGGGGTATGCAACTTCCTTCAATCCAACCACCTCACAAAAATGAGAAATAATCCAAACATGATTTAAAAAAAATCCTTGAAATTATTAAAACTTTCAAAGGAAAAGGAGGTGAAGGAAAACCAAGAACAAGAGAACAAGGAGGGAAAGCTTAGCAAAGAGAAGAGGGGATTATGGGCCTCTTTTTATTTGGCAACAAGCAAGTGCAAGAAAGTTCATTTGTAATTTGTGCAGTTGCCTGTCTTTTGCATATCTGCATTCTGACGAGAGGGGACTTTGAGGGTTTTCTGAAGCACATGAGCATCAGGAGGTTGTGTCCTCTTGTAGCAGTTCTTCTTTGTCTCAATAATTTCAAAGCCAAACTTCCTGTAGATATCAATTGCTGACTCATTGCTGATCTGGATGTGCAGATAGATGTCAAAAGTGCCATCTTTCTCACAGATGTTTAAGACATGATTTAGCATTTTAGTTCCCACTCCTAGCCTTCAGTGAGGTACAAAGTGTCCTAGTGAGAGGATGTAAAGTCTCTTCTGATTCTGTGAATGATCTACCTTGCATCATGCTGTATAGAGCAATATCATAGAAATAGGCAAGTTTTGCTAGCTCGCCAACCTCCAGCACATCCTTGTAGAACTTGTCATTATAGCTGACTGGAAAGATGACCTGGTTTAACCTCTTCAGTTGTTTGATAATTGTGTGGAGCTACATCTCCAAGCTCTATCCGGCTACCTTTCATCTTCCCCGCCCGCTGAGACCATTACCACCACTCTCAGAACGCTGTGGTCCTCGCTGCTCAGAGTTCTCCGCAATCTGGACTCGGGCCCCACAACAGAAGCTGGCCTCCTTGCCTAGGACAGGGAGCTGAGGGGGTGATGTAGGCTGCTGAAGGGCTCTGATTCTGTGCAGAGGGTGGCCACATCTCCCAGCGGCGCTCAGGCAACGCCGCTCATCCATACACATTTGATCCATTTTGATTCTAGTTCATGGTGATACACGTGGGTCTGATTATAGCCTTCGGCATGTGAAAAGCCAGTTTTTCCAGAACTGTGTATTAAAGAGTCTATTTTTCTTCTAGTGAACATGTTTAGTCCCTTTGTGAAAGATAAGTTGGTTGAGTGTGTTTGTAGTTGTGTTTGCATCTTCAGATATGTTCCTTTGATCCTCAGATCTTTTTTTTTTTTTTTTTTTTGCCAGTACCATGCTGATTTTATCACAGTAGCTTTGTAGTATAATTTCAAGTCAGGGATGACTTTTTGCTGCTTTTCCTTCGTTGCCCAGGATTAATTTTGCTATTCTAGATCTCTTCTAGTTCCAGATAAATTTTAGAAATGTTTTTCTCTAGATCCATGTAGTATATTAATGGTATTTTAATTGGGATTGCATTGAATCTGTATAACACTTTTAGGAGTATGGCCATTTTCACAATATTGTTTTTTTTGTCCACAAGCAAGGATTATCTTTCCATTTCCTGAAATCCTCTTTAATCTATTTTTTCAGAGTACTGTAATTTTCATTGTATGGATCTTTCACTTTCTTTACTAGATCAATTTCTAAGTATTTCATTTTTTTTTTTTTTTTGGGTGTTACTGTGAAAGGCATGTTTTCCCTAATTTCCCTCTCGGTGCACTTGTTGTTTGTGTGCAGAAATGGGTAGCAATTAATTTTAGGCTTTTTAGATCAGTAAATAAATATTTAGAAAGGTAAGCAAAATATATACACAAAATGCCATTGCTTGCTGCTGGTAATCATATTGGTCATACCAGAATGATGTGAGGGACACATTCAGACCTAGCGCCTTTCAGGTAATGGGTTTGATTTAGAGTGGTGGAAGGGCAATTAGGTGGTTTGTGATGCTTTCTTTTGCTTTTGTATAGAACATCAAAAAATCATAAAACTGACAATTCTTTTTCCTTTTCAAATTTAAGACAGGGTCTACAGGGTCTCATTACTAGATTGGACTCATAGTGATTCTCCTGTTTTCAGCCTCCAAAGCGCTGGGATTATAGGCATACTGCACCACGTCCAATCTCAATCGCCTTCTCTGTGTGTCCTGGGGGCAGGGACAGCATGGCACGCTGGGGATTGAGCTTCGGCCGCTGTGTTCCACCTACACAGGTCCTTCAATTTGCTGAGCTATCTGGTAGGTCCAGTGCTACAATTTTATTATCCTGGTTTAAATTCTTGGTAATCTGGGGCCAGGGAGATAACTCAGTGGCATAAACACCTGCCTGACAAACACAAGCTTCCAAGTTTGATCCCCAGTACCACAAATTAATAATAATAATAATAATAATAATAATAATAATAATGATAATAGTGATAAATTCTTGGCAATCTCAGTAAATCTTAACTTGCCACAGGTAGAGGGACATATAATGCATCAAAGAACATCTTGACCCCATTTAATAAAATGGAAACACACCTCTATCTAATTTAGCAAGATACATAGAAAGCAAATTGGTCAAGCAATGGCCGTGACTCATCCACATGCCTGACACTGACAAAGGATCTGCAAACTGCAGTGTATGGTTTCAGGGCAAATACTGAGGGGATTTGACTGACCTTGTCAGATACAGAAGTTACATTTCTTGTTATATAGGTCTTGCTTTATCTTGGTCTTAACCATCCAGCAGAAAAGTATAAAAATGAAGTATAAAAAGTAAAGCCATATTAATATGCTGAGCTGTACAAAGCTCAAGATAACAACTTTTGACATTGCTAGTCCTTCGGAAAGCCCACTACTATTCTGAACTACTGGACTATATTGGATTTTTTTGCTGAATTCACACACCTACAATATGTAAATGGAAAGGGAATACCAATCTCTGACAAAACTAAACAATAAAAGAGGATACAAATGAAGGACCATTTTGTATCTGTATATACAAAAGTTAGGATAGATATACAGCTACTTTTTCTTAATTCAATGAATAGGAAGATTTGTACTAATAGTGTTTGTGGATAGGATATTGTGTCTGCATCTTGTGCTATGAATAACCACTTAGAAGACAGCAATATTCAATGTATTAATTATTAAAACTGTCTTACTGATCGGTTTTGAAACTGTCTCATTGCTATTTGTTTCTCAATAAAATTATTAAAAATAATAATTTAGCAACTTAGGTAACTAATGCGGTAGCTTTTAATTTTATTTTCAAATAACATAATTGGAAAGATAAATTATCTTTTCTGCTATTTTGGGTGAATTAAAAAATGTATAAGTACAAAGCCTAGAATTTCTTACATGAGGCTAAAATAGCAAATTGAAGCCTACAAATACCACTAGAACCAAGAAAAGATGGAGGAGGACCTGGAATGGCAAAAATATAAATTGAGTGAAGCAAACTATTAGGAAGGAGAAAGGTAAATAAATTCAACTTATCCAGACTCCTTAGAACCACTTTTTCCTGCTAGAGATGATACAGTGTGATTCAGAATGAATGAGTGATGGATTCAAAACCCAGATATTTTCTCTCTCTCCAACACACACATGCACACGCACACACACACACACACACACACACACACACTACAAGCCAACACACGCATACTCGCATACTACCAGTTAAACACATGCTAGGATTTTATATAATTCACAAAAATTATTTTCAAAATGAAGTTGAAAGTTGGCGAATAGCTGGGGTGCTATTAATTAATTTCATAATTGATATTTGTAGTTGCGTAGGATCTGGCTCCTTCCTGTGCTTCCTGTTGTGTCGTAGGTGCTGCAAGACACAGACACATGAGTCACAACCTGTCCTAGCACTCAGAACATTGTACTCAATTTAGCCAAAAGGGAATGGCTGATACAATGGACAGAAACTTAGATTCTGAAAGTCTTTAAATTCATTTTGCAAATAATAATCCAAAACCAACCACATACCTGCATCTTATCAGAAATATTCTATATTATAAATCCTCTCTTATAAATCTTCAAGACTGAGAAAAGAGCATCACCAGGCTGGGTCCAGCTTGGGCAACTTGGAGAAACCTTGTGTCCAAATACCAACAATTTATAAAATGTTGGAGACTTAATTTAGTGTGAGGGTTCTGGGTTCAGTACTTGGTACTTACTTTTGGTTTGTAAACAAAAAAAAAAAAAAGAAATAGATTCTTTAATTAAAAAAGAACCTTTTCACCTTTGATTTTCTGTGACATCCTTGATGAGAACTACTTTTTCTGTTGGAATCTGTTCTGTGCTCATGTCTCTGACAGCATCCTCTCCTGCGTCCCTTGGCGGGTCAGCAGCGTTTTATATCTTTCTTAATCCGTTGCTTTTTCTTTCCCCACAGGTGTTGGCTTTCCCATGCTTGCAGCTCCCCACCCTCTCAGTCGTGCTCACAGCTTTACCCATCTTTGCCCACCACACCCAGGATCAAGCCTCCTCCATGCTATGGACTGAATATCAGTGTCTCCCATTTCTATCCCAGGCTCGTTTCCTTACTGCCTTAAACATTGCTTTTACTCTTTGCTATTAGTTACTGACAGCATATCCCATATACTATAAGAAAAACAAACACATTTAAATCTGAATTATTATATTTCATTGGAGAATTATTCCTCTTCTTTATATAAGGCACATACCCAAAATCTGGACATAATTATAAATTATTCACAAGCTGCCAGGGCCTAATCCTTATAGCCTTCTACTCATAGATATTACAGATTGTACTGATTCTAAATCCCTCAGTATGTCAGCCTGTCTCCAATCCAAGCACCATTGCCTGATTTTATGGCTTTACCATCTGGCTCACTTCTGGTTTGGTGTTGACCATATTTATGAAGTGCAGTCTTCATAACTGTACCATGCTGTCTCCAATTTCACCGTGGAAACACCTTTCCTTTCTGATTTAACTATTTTACCTTGAAAACTGTGACAGCCAGGATAAGAAGATAAACTCTGATAATCTGAGAATTTTAAGGGGTATCCTGACTGAAGACCTTCCTTGGGTTGGATACAACCAGGGTACAACATGCATGTCCTGTAGAGAAGGCCTTTATCTGGGGCTATAGAACATATATCCTTTTGTATGCACGCATGATGGACAGGAATGAAGGTTTCCTTCCTAAAGCAATTCCATATGAATTGACATGGAAAATCTCTACCTCATACGCATTCCTTCAAAATAAAGAAAACAGCCCGCTTCATGTGTTGGTTTGTGTGACCATTAACCCCGATGCACCAACTTTATGGGATTAAACAAGGTCTATCAGATCAGTAGCGCGTGCTTCTGTCTGCGCTGTCTGAGTGGGTCATACAGGATGCCCTTGGGTGCTACATGAGGTCCCTTGCCCCTTTTTCTCTGGCAAGGCTCTTCTACAGCCCTGCCTGGGCACCACGGATGAAGCAGCTTTGTGTTACCACACTCTTGCACTGTGATGTTTCTTCCTCAGAGCCAGCCCACATAGGCCTAAGACTCCCACACCAGGAGCACTCTTAAGCCCTTTCCCCTGTAAGCTGTGGGGCTTGGGGGTCCTGTCCGGATGGCAGGAGAGCTGACTAACACAGTTTGCAACTGAAACAAAATATTTCTTGCCAAGCAAAAGGCATTAGTCTAGCCCTGTCTTGCGTAGAAGGCGCTGTACTGCCAGTAAGTAGGTGGTGAGGAGAGAAGTCATGCAACTTTAAATTATCTCCAGAAAATATTAAACACTTGCAGAGTGCTTCAGTGAAGCCTTTGATTTGGCATCAGCTGACTAGGAATCGGGTATGTAATGTATATCTCCCCTTTCATCCACTTCTCTAATTGAAAATGCCAGAGAAAAGCAGCTTATCCTATGGGAGGACCTGCATTTGTTTGATAAGTCTCTGACATTGATTTTCTCTGGTTCTGACTAATAAAAACATGAAATGTGGTTGTATCTGTGTTCTGAAACATTCATGGATTGAATATGCAACATTGGCGCATTGAAACCTGAGTCTTCCTTGGCCCTTTCATTTAAAATGGATTACCTAAAAATTACCTGAGAAGAATATTTTCAGTCTCATCAGCCATTTATGTGCTCTGTTCTTCAAAAATACTCTCAGATCTTAGCAAGCTGCCTATTTATTTTTATTTATTCAATTATTATATATTTCCTTCAGAGTCAGCAACTGTGCTGGGTTCACAGATGAAACAGAACAAAACTGGAAATGGTCTCTGCCCTCTTGAAACAGTCAAATGGGAGAATAAACAGTAGAATATTCTGTGAGGAAACCCATCACCGGGGCTAACCCCAGACAGGAGAGCGCTCTGGGCCAGAAGCGATCCACCTGCCACTAAGGGCATAATGGAGTCTCCAAATACCTGAACCTGCAACTTGGAGATTCAGGGAAAGGTAATAGTTAAGATTCAGGGTTGGTGGGGGGATTGTATTGTAAGCACATTTGGTTGGAAATAAGTGTTTTTATTCTCAGGTTGAGCTACTGGCTGAATATCCTTGGGAAAGTCTTCACATTATACCTAGAGTATAGCCATAACTCTGTGGTTGGCTTTGAAGACTAAAAGAAGAGCCAGGCATGGTGGCACATGCCTGTAATCCCAGCATTTGGGAGTCTGAAGCAGGAGGATCATTGTGAGTTCAAGACCAGCCTGGGCTACAAAGTGGGCTCAAAGCCAGCCTGAACTGCATAGGTAGACCCATGTAAAAGAGACAATAAATAAATAAATAAATAAAATAAAGGACTAAATAGATGCCAACATCACTAGTTCTGCTTTATTTCTTTGTTGTTTCTTTACTGTTTACTGAATTGTTGGAGTTGGCCTGTGCGCATAACACATCTTAATTCCTTTTTCCCCCTTTCTTTTCACTTCTTCCCCTCTTTTGCCATCTCTCAATCCCCTTTCTATTTGTCTTCTTTTTATACCTTCTTCAGATTAATTTTGTAAACATGGGTCTCTCCTTCTATCTCCTAAGTAAAAGGGAACAAGGTACCAGAGCTGTGACGTCATGCCCTAGGCTGCTGAGGAAGCCTCTCTGTGTGTCAGGACATAGTTCAATTCATTCAATAGCTGTCATTGCTTTCTTATTTCAAGTCCCAGTGTGTCTAGGACCTGCTGCTCCACATAGGGTGCCTGGGCATTTGAGCAAACACCACAACTAGGAAAGTTAATCCTTTGCCCTCTTCCTGAAGAGGGTCATAAGACTCCCATTCCCAAAGCCACTCCTCTACACATGGAGGACAGAGCACTCCTAGCTCTGAAGACACAGAGCACCTGAACACACAGGCTGTGTTGCTCTTTCTTCTCTGCTTCTTACTACTACAGCCCTCCTCTGCCTGCCGTCATTCTTTTCCATGACTCTCCACTTCTTTATCTGATCTCCCATAAAAAATACACAGGTTCTTCTCATTCTTTGTGCCTTCATTTTCTTATCAATGTTCTTATGCCATTTAGACATCTTAGGAAATAAACTCGCATGCTTTTATCTTGTTAATCTTCCTTGTGTTATAGGGCCCTCAGCCATGAGGCTGTGATAAGCAAGAAATCCTTTTGGCCCCTCCAGGGCTTTAATGTGTTGAATCCAGCTAGCTTATTTTGATTATTGCTCTGGTTATTGTCATTTGGAGATTTAAGGTGATGGTAGATTTATGATATTAATAACTGCTCTCTCCATGACTCTCTGTTAGCCAGGCAGACATGACTATTCAGCTTTTCTTCCTGAAAAGGCAGGGTCTAGTTTCCTATCTGTGGAACATGAGCTGCCCTTGAAATTGCTTTGGTAAATGAGATGTGAGTTACCACACAGGGCACAAGAGCTGGAAAAATAAACAAATAATAAAACAAAACAACCCCCTACATGTTTCTGGCTGTTTCTTGGTCCTCTAAAATTACCAAGAGAACATGCCCGGGCTGGCCCGCTGGAAACAAAAGTCAAGTGGAGTCAGGCCAAGTGTTCCCAGTTGTCCTGGCTAGTGCTATCCTCATCAGCAACAGCTGGGTGAGACCCAGAGAAGCAGGGAGCCCAGTGAGCCCTGGGTCTGTCTAGCCAAATGCCCTTGAGCTCAATAAAATCATTGGCCTGGAGACTCGGGGGCAGGACAGATGCTTGTGCTCTGTGTGATTTGCTATGCAGCATTATTCTAGCAATAAAAATGGATACAAGTGTTAAATCTTACATGTAAAGTTATACTTTTATTACTCTTTTCAATGATCCACATTTGATTTTCCAATGCAAACCAATAGAGAGACTTATATCACAGTTGCTTGACAATCAGTAACTTTTCAGAAGACACTTTATGTTGTATAAAGCAATATACCTGTGGTAAGACATGGAAAAAATTTTTTTTTCATAAATAGAAAAAAGGTTATAATCAGTTTGTCTTCATATGTTTCCTGTTGATTTATGAAGCTTCTGAGATTATCATATGATTATGTTCTAGAAATGGAAATGCCATAGGAAGATAGCATGGTATGTGCTCTATTGTAAGAGGTGCACAAAACCACGCTGATTTGAAACTTTATTGAGTGTGAAGCTGTGTTAGTTTTATTAGTTGTAAGGAAAGTTTCTCATATTCCTACTCTTCAGTGCCTACTCTCTTGGGCATGGAAATGTGGCTTCAGTGCCAAGTTGGACAGCTGATTCTGTAGAACCACTTAATCCCAGTCTTGGGACGGAAGTGACTCACAAAGCCAGCAACTGGAAACGCGCTCTGTTATATAAGCTAGTGTGTGTGGACAAACACCAAAGACAGAGTTGTATGCTAATTATATCATAGCTTATTTTAGAAAAAGTGGTGAGGTTACTAAGGGAAGTTTAGATTTAATTTAACTTGTTCTTCTCAGCTACTCATTGGTATCTAGTCTTCCTGTCAGAGTTACCAGAAGGTGTGGATATTGTCTGAGCAGGGAAGAGCACTTGCCTTGGGAGCAGGGGTAGAGAAATGGCATGGGGTGGGGTGGGGAGGAGCCCGGGGCCTGTGAGCCATCCTGGCTGCTCTCTGCCTGCTTCATGGGGACACCGTCATGCTGTGCAGGTCATGGGTCTTGATTGAATTAAGGGGGCCTTTTCCTTAGGATAGGGTCCTTTTATCAGCACTAGCTTCCCTGTGATGTGCAACCACTCACATCATCTTCAGCGAGTCGAAGTTTCTGGTTTATGTCAGGCTTGTTCACACGCTGGAATATTATACAGAATTTACCTTGGCATAAATTTTAATGGCTTGAAAGCTATTTTATTTTACAGATGAAAAGGGATGGCATTAACCCTGTACATCTGGTGTCCCATACTGGGTGATTGTTTAGTTATCTGTCCTGTGAAAAAAACTGAAAGGAAGTAAAATAATTCTCTGCAAGTAGTGGCTTTATGATTGCTTTATGAGTGTCTTTTGTATCTTTTTGATTTTTCAATTTTGTAATGGTAAGGACTTACTAAAAAACTAAGATAGTACTAAATACACTGAGTGAGGAACACTTTGGGGTTAAGGAATATGCCTATTTATTTGTAATTCCTAAGATTCTAGTACCCACCATGGGCATTGGAAGAAAAAAAAAAACCACTGAAAACACATTTGATGAATGCAAAGGAGATTGAAAAGGAGGGTTCAGTGGTCTGAAGAGGCTTCATTGAAAAAACAGAATACCCAAGTTCTCTTTAGATGCAATTATAAGAAATAGGTGACTTTTCGGTCATAGTTTCTATCATTCTTAAAATACATAGCAGGTATCAGGGATCTAGGACAATTTTCCATCTGTTAGTGGTTTCTTTATTGTTGGTGGTGGGTTTTTCTATTGTTGATCAAGTTTTATCATTTTCACTTGCAGCTTTTCCTCTGTTAGCACTGTCCTCAAGGCTGCATAGATCAGGAGAGATTCTGAATGATAAGGGACACATGTATTCCAATGCAAATGAACATCCCTTTCCTCCAGGAAGTTTTCCCTGACCAATGTAACTGCTGTTCTTCTTAACTATCTCCATGACTAACAATTGTCCTGCAGCCCAACACTGGGCTGGAAACCTTCTCATTTCACTTACTCATTTCAGCCTGGCTCCCCCAGGCAGGAGAGCACAGGTGTGGAATTTTTTCTATCATTTAATGACAGCTGAATGGTGGACTCATAAGCCTGTGGTTGCTTGGGGTAAGGGCACTCCTCAAGCCCTCTGCAGGGGCTGGCTCCTGCCACTTTCTCAACAGCCACAGAAGGCTGACACCTCTTCCCCTTTGCCTTTCAGAGGAGAAAGAAAGGAAGTAGAGCAGTGAAGTCACACAGCTCTTAATAAACAGAACCTTGTTTCCTGCTCATAATCTCAGTCTGATACAGCCTCTTTAATAATATTAGGAGGTGCTTAGTTACTATGTGCCCCAAATCATCTTAGATGATCCATGGAGAAAAGTCATAGTATTTCTAACAAGTTGAACAGGATAGTTTGAAAGAATAATCCTGCCCAAAATAAGTACTGGATTAACAAAATTTTAGTTACTTTTTGAGAACATGGAAATCTGTGTCTTAAAGATGAGCGTATTAGGGCCAGCAAGATAGCTCAGTAGACTAAGCGCCTGCTTAGGCAAGTGCAGGGACCAGGGTTCAATCCCTGGCACCACATGCCACGCCAGTCCCACCTCTGGGCATGCTGAGTTGGCCACAGAGTCCTGGCATAGTGGCACATACCTGTAATCCCAGCACTGGGTAGGCTGAAAACAGGAGGAGTACTATGAGTCCAAGCTGCTTAGTGTGACCCTGTACCGAAAGAAACAAAAGAAGAGTGTATCAACGTGTACATGGTAAGAGATCTTATTGCAATGGGAGGGAGGAGTAACCATTTCTACTCTCTGCCTCATTCTGCATTTGCTCAGGCTTGTATTCTGTATGCAGACAATTTTAGTGCTCATATAAAACAGCATACAAGCTCAGGGGATGAGAGTTTGATCCCCCTGGGGTGCGCTGAGACATCGATTGAGACCCCGCGTTGCAGTGAGCACCTGTGATCCAGCACTTGGGTGGCTGAAAATGGGAGGATCACTACAGTCCAATCTGCACAGTGAGAACCTGTAGACCGTGTACTAAATACATAACAACAAAAAATTAAAGCAGCATAAGCTGTAGGGACAACCACTAGCTGTTTAAAGTTAGTATAATCAGTTAATGGCATGGGAGGCTTTAACACAACTCGCGGAGCACAGAATTTCTCACCCACCTAGTTTCTCCAGCTCCTGAGTAGGAGCAGCCAGTCCTGTGAAAGGCTGCTCCTGAGGGGAAGGCAGGCTTCCATTCTCTCTTTCAGCTTTGTCCAACTCAGATGTGCGCTCTGGGTCTGGCCACTCTCCTCCTCTCTAAGCTTTCTTTTCAGTTCTTTTGAGGAATTAATAACTGGCCTTTCCCTCAAAAGCCTTTGGCAACCTTTCTCAGAAAGGTGTTGGTTGTCCCACTGTTATTAGTATTGGGGTCTCACCAGTAGGTAACAGGCCAGCCCTGGCTGGCAAAGGAAGAAGCCAGCCAACCTTGCCTGGTCTTACTGGGACCCTAGAGCCGGTCAGCTTGCTTTTATATTTGACCCCAATGGCCTCCTGCTACCCAATGAAACTCAGCCTTTAGACAGCTGGCCCAGGGTCATTTGGTTCAGCACTGAAGTGGGCCCTGTGGACAGAACACTTCGAAGGCCCTGCCCGATCCAGCTGGGGCAGGTCCAGGTTTCTTTTGTGCCAAATGGAAAATGAGTCCTGTGTCCGTTCCGAGGAAGTGCAGATGGGGGGAGCAGAGAGCTCTGTTCTCCTTTCCCCTAAATTCACACTGAGTCTGCGCAGCCGCGTTTGTATTCTTTATTACCTACTACTTAACCGCGAGCATTTCCAGAGCCCACTCACTTTGCTCCTTGGCTTAGAAATCCTTCGGCTATGACAGAAACTTCGCATTTTTGTGTCCACTTGGCTGCAATCTCGTCCTCTGAGAGAGAAGACTGTAATTGCCTTTAGGGTGATTTCCCCTCTACCAGAGCTTTCCCACTGACTGGAGGGTTCTGACAGAAACTGAAGAGACAAACCCGCTTCCTGTGGGCTCCATCAACCTAAGCACAGAGCTCAAAGCAGCAGCCTGCTTATCATCTCCGGGGCCGGGTTCTGTTTTCTTTTTCCTGCAGATTGAAGTGGATGTAATGCAGCAACAATAGCAGGATAATATAGTAATCCTCTTGGCCCCACACGTGTAGCTCACTAGCAAGCATTTAGAACCTGTGTGAGGATCTCCCGCCCTTCTGCCCACGGGTAAACAAAGGATCCCACAGTCGGCGCCTGTCCCTGGGGAATTAAAAACAAATGTATACACAAGAATATTCTGAAGATTAAGTTATTTGAAAGGCATTCTCTTTTATAATCATGCAAATACATCTGCTCTTGTTTTTCAGGAGGGTAACCAGATCTGCAACAGCCAGTAAATAATCTCCCCTGGCCTTTCTTCCTTGTACCCTGCCCTGTCTCCTCCCTCTCAGCCTTTGCTCTTTGAAGCATACGATGGGATGGCGTTGTAATCAGGCCCTGAAAATCTTCGGTTAGTGAGGGTCATTTTTCATTTATTGTTCTGGCTCTTTGACTTTTCCTGCCATTACATGGTTAAGGAAAGGGGAGGGGCGGAGGTTGGTGAGAAGGTCAGTCTATTGTGTTGCCTCTGGATTCCGTTTATTTGCCCTTGAGAAGCCTGTTTACACTCTGGATGGCTTCACAAGCGGCACATTCTTCTATAAAATCTGGCTTTGAGCAGCACTGTCTGGGTACTAAGTGATCCAAAGGTTTGAAGAGTTGAAGGAATCAGGGAAAATTAAACAAATGAAATGACACCTACCAATAGCTTCGTTAATAGTGGTGATGAGCTGAAATGATTGATTCTACAGTGTTTCTTTTAAGTAGACTAAGATTGTTACTTGTAATATTGGAAGTATTCTTCCTTTATAGTAATAGACTTCTTTGGGATATGTCCACTTCTCCCTTATGGATTGGAATAGCCAATAGAATGCTAAGCTGTGCCTTTATTTGCATAACTAATGAAATGTTGCAAGGGACAAGTAAAATAATCTAAGCTATTGTTAACTTCAGTTAAATTCTGTTTAAAGGTTTTAGAAAGGAAGACCATTGAAGAGCACATCAATATTTTTAATATATTGTTACTATTAGGTATTTATATAGCATATCCACTCATTTGTAAATTTGAAATTTAAGATTAAAATATAGGTCACGTTTTATCATCAAATAATTTTAAGTTCATCTCAGGTATAATTAGTATTTGCAAATATTCATTGAATCTGTCTGAAAGTACAGTATGCCTGAAATTCAACAATGAAAATTTTTCTGTTATAATATACAGCCGTTAAAAAAAAGAACTTATGTGATCAAAATATATTGATTTTAAAACTACTAATTACAGATAGCCAGAGATTTCTAGGCAAACTATCACAGACAAGGGAAAAAGTCACTGTTTCCAAAGCACATTTTTTAATCACTTAGTAAATTATATAATCTATATTACCTCAATGTAAAATAATCTACAATTTTAAAAATAATCCAATATGTTACAAATTATTTAGCAGTCTAAGGACTCCAAAGTCTTGACTAGGAACTTTTTATTTCACAGTAGATTCTGGCTCTCATTCGTGTTTTTTCTGTGTGATCTCACCAATGACTTATATTCCAAATTTGCTTCCCTTCTGAACTGGAACTATGCAAACAAAAGGACTTCTGTTCTCCCAGCCGTGAGCTTTATGACTGGTCTTCAGTCAGACAACAGTACATACAGGTCTTCATTGAAGTGTTTCGTAGCTTTGTCATGTTTTGTATATATTTGATCTTGATTATTTTATAGCTTACAGTGCTCTTTGTGTTTCTAAAAAGGCAATATTCTTCTTACTTTTAATTAATAATTAAACTTGTTTCTTAATATAATGGTTCTTACTCTATTTTTTCTTACTACTTTGTCACCGATAAACTTTGAAAGGAACATTCTCTTCCTTCACACATCAGCCTGCCTACCACCGTCACCTAACTAACCCTACTTGACTAAACCCATCGATATAATTAGAACAGATACTTGAACAATGAAAGAATTGAATGATTAGTTTTCAGTTTGGTACTGTACTAGAATCACTATATACTCTATATTTTTCAAATTATAAGAATAAGTAGAATATATGAGATACTAATGAATGGGGTATAGATTCTAATGACTTTTTTCCTGAGTACATAATATTTCACGCTAGACTTTAACCATGGAACTTAGAGAAACAATTCTAATATTGGGTTGGGGAGAGAAGTGTGGTGGCATATTATAGTCTTTGGGAATGGGGTTTGAATTGAATTGAATTTCCCAGACTATGCTTGTTTAATAAGAACTGATCCCATAGGTTAAATAAATCACTAAAAAGTTGTGCTAGAGAAACTATAGGCTTGAAGCCATTGATCTGAGGTATTTTTAATAGGCTGGTCTATGGAAGTGAATGCAGAGATCTCCTTCCTCTTCTAGGAGATTTGTTTTCATGACATGATGTGCAAAGAAGATCGTGTGTGTGTGTGCACATGGGCATGTACCAGTGTCTGAGTGTGAGTGTGAAGGAAGTTTACAGAGGTCAGTTCTGTCATCCACTCCACGGGGGACAGTAGCAGTTTTAAGAAACTGGAAAACAGGGTGGGATTTGTTTCATCTCCCATAATTAGAAACGAAACTGACCTTGACTCACCTGGGAGGTTCTTTAAAAACATTCATGATACTTATGGAAATCACAATGTTCAGGTCTCAGAGATGCCCACGGCGCTTGGATATGAATGTCAGCATTTCAGTTTCTCACCTTCTTGCTAGACTTCAGACTTCTGGAAACAATTTTTTAAAATATTACAATAAAAACAACGATAGTGGATGCACTGGTAGCTAATGACCTTGTGTATGTGTCACACCCGCAAGGCTTAACCTCCAGGGATAGAGATATCATTGGAATCAAGGAAGTAACACCCATTTTTTTCTTTAATAAGAAAGGATGTTTTCAGGAAGCCTTTCAGTGACATAACATCAGTGGGATCTCCTTTTTTTTTATGTGAAGAGAAGAGAAAATGAGTATTTTAAACACGGAAATAAAAATTTGCGACTGGGACTGTTCATGATTCTAGCACTGTTGACTGTGTGGTTTGTGACAAGTCCCTTAACACTCCCTGCCACAGTCTTGCCGTGCTTAACAAGGTTAATTCTCATAGCTCTAGAAACTTTGGGAAAAGTGCCTAAGTAATGTTTCATTTATATTGTATTTAGTTCATTGATGACTTGGTAATTACAAATAAGGTAAATCTTATTTCTAAATCTATTTTTTCCTGGATTTTAAGAAAGGGTCTACAAGGTGTTGAGAGTCCCACTAATAGATCCGACGTGTAGTGATCCTCTTGTTTACAGCCTCCCAAGTGCTGGGATTACAGGTGTGCACCACCATTTTCAGTTTCAGTTACCATCTCAGCCCGCCCTGGGGATCAAACCCCTGGTCCCTTCGTCTGCCTGCAGGCACTTTAATCCACTGAGCTATCTGGCTGGCCCTTTTAAATCTAATTTATCAGAAAACTGATACATCAAATTTCAGAAGCTCAGCTGGGAACTTGTAACAGAGCCATCTTTGGTAGACATGGATTTCATGCACACCACTTATTGTGATTAAAAAGATGATTTCTCTTGGCCAACAGTTATAGATAGTTGTATTTCTAGATTTTTCTAAATGCTAGTGAGGCAAGCACTCTCTGGAGGAAATCCCTGAAGAGCAAGGAGATACAAACCCAACAAGTCTATTCCATAGAGTTGCAGAGACCGAGCTCAAAGTCCTGATGCCATGGCGTTCAGAACCAGTATGGCCCAGTGTTAAGAAGGGAAGCTGCACAGAACATGAGCATCCTAGCTTTGCCCAGCACTCTACTGAATATTAGGCTGAATACATTTTTGCATGTGCTTATGTTGAAAGTGTTCAAGTCTGAACTAGAGAAGCTTTCAAAAAAAAATTCCTATTAGAAATATGAAACAAACATTCCCAAGCTCACATAGAACTGGGAATTTTTCTTCTTCCTCCAACTAAATCTGAGTGAAGAAACCATGTTCAACACCTCCTGTGTATAACTACACACGAAGCTAAATTAGCATGGTGATGAAACTGCTCCAGGTATAACCCCCAAATGTTTAAAACCATATCAAATGGATCAAACTAGCCCTCACTTAATTCAACCTTTTGACTTTGTTTAAAAACATACAACAAAAACTATCATTCAAAGAATTCTAAATGAATAGCTTCCAATAAATCAATTGCCAATCAAATCACACAATACAACCTGGAGAACATCAGTCAGGAAAAACAACAAGAAAATAACAAAAGATAAAGGAATTAAGAGAAAAGATGATTAAAAAAAAGAGAGAAAAAGTCATTAAAACATCTATTATAAATATGCTTTGAAGACATATGGGGTAAGAAAATACAAACATAATGAGCAGACAAATAGTAGAAAAAGTATACTTGAAGTGAAATGGCCCTGAATGGCAATGACAGCAGATTGTGTGATGGGAAAACTAGTAAAAATGAAGGCATAAATAAGACCAAAACAAATCATGGAGGATTAAAAACTAAAAAATTATTGCATATATTTGGCAAAATATGTGTCATAGCATATGTGTGGTGGGAGTCTGATTTCTCTAATGTATTTGAAGAAATAACAGAAAATTTCTGAATTAATGAAATGGATAAAGCCTCATTCTACAGACTCAATAAATCCAGCACAGGTCAAAGAACATGGACAAACACACATTAAAATCAACTTGTGAATAACTGGTAATAAATGTAAAATCAAAGCTAGCTGTAATAAATCACACTGTCTGTAGAGGAAAGATGTACACTATAGGAAACCTGTATCACAAAAAGATTAAAATTAAAAGTGTCAAGTAATATTCAATATGCAGTAAACATCTCTTTTTTAAAATGACTTTTTAAGACCTACTTATAGGAGATGCTAAAGGAAATTCTTTAGGTATTAGGAAAATCACAGTCACTGGAAATTCATGCCTACACAAACAAATGAAGAGCTCAGGAAAGCTTAATGTGTGGGTAGGTCTAAAATGCATGTTTCTTATTTGTAAATTTCTTTTAAAAACAACTTTCTGGAGGAAAATTGATAAAATATATAGTACAGTCTTTGCCACAGAGGATCACAAGGTGAAAATAAAGAATATTAGAAGGTTGATCCTTAAATTTAGAAGGTCAATAACATTAATACATTCTTTAATTGATAGAAAAAAATTTTTTAAAAATAGTAAGGACAGATGGGTGTGGAGAAGCGTTCAGCTATTCCAGAAGCTGAAGCAGCAGGATTGCAACGTAGAAGTCAATCTAGGGAATTTATTTATTTGTTTTTAAGTATTTATTTATTTATTTGGTCCAGGGTCTCACTACACATCTCGGGCTCATAGTGATCTTCCTGTGTCTGCCTCTCCAGTGCTGGGATTAGAGGTATGCACTACCACGCCTGGTTTTGGGCTGGTATGCACCCAGGGTTCTGGGGCTAGCATGACTGCCTACCTATCTCCCCAGCCCCAGACTGGGGTATTTAGAAAGGTCTTTTCTTTAAAATAACAATTAAAAAAGGGTAGTCAGTAGTAGAATATTTGGCTAGAGTGTACAATGCTCTATATTCAATACAAATCTTTCTTGCATCTGTCTGTCTGTCTGTCTGTCTGTCTGTCTGTCTGTCTGTCTATCACCTATCATCTACCTTTGAACAACACAATCACCCAACTTGACCTGACACTCTACCACAAAACATAGAATACTAACACATCTAAAGCATACAAGGCACACTCAAAAAAATAGGCCATATTTTGAGTATGAAACAGTTTAATAGATGAAAATAATATAAACTTTATTCTTTGACCACAATGTAGCTACATTAAAAACAATACAAAAATGTACAGAATTTTGAACACATTTAAAAATTGACATTATATATCTTGCGAGATAATAAAAAAATGCCAAAATTAGTGAATTATAAAATGCAGCTCAAATAATACTCAAAGAGGAATTTAGAGCACAGAATATTCATGTAAAAAAAGAAAATGATCAGATATCAATGATTTATGCTTTTACCTTTAAGTGAAAGAAAGAAATTAAACTCTAAAGAAGTAGGAAGGAAATAATAAAGGAATCCATATGATAGATGATGGAAAAAGTCAAGAATTCTAAAATTTGTCTCTTAACAGAAACTTGAAAAATTGCTAAACCTCCAGCCAGATTAACTGAGAAAAGGAAAAAAAATCCCACAATTCTCATGTTCAAAAAGTGATAAATTGGCAAATATAAGTTATAAACAAGTTTGTGTCTAACTTTCACATATTTCATGAAATGCCCAAATTCCTTGATGAAGAGGCATAAAGCATACCCATAAAACAATAGAGAATTTAAATAGCTTTAGTTAGTACATTTATAGCTGAAATTCTTCTTATAAAGGCCTTCAAAACATAATTGGCTTCATTGCTGAAGTCAACTAAATATTTAAAGAAGATATAACACTAATACTACACTGCCATTCTAGAAAATGGACAGAACACATACCGGCTGATTTTTAAGCCAGACATATTTGACACTAGTAAATGACATATGTTTATTCCTCCAGAAAATAAAAATTTCAGACTGTTATATTTATAACCACAGCTACTCAAAAATCCTTCAAAACAGCAAACCAAATCCAGCAATACTGCAAAAGCTTTATGTTATGCTTAATTTTAGTTTATCTTAGTAGAATCAAGTAGATTTAATAGTTTAAAAATCAATAGTGTTAACAAAAGTAGGAAACTATGCAGTTACTTCCAGTAAACAACTCAGTATTTCTCCAAATCCACATACTTTTAGGGTAAAAATTCATAATAACCTAGGAATGAAAGCACATTTTCTCAGTATGACAAACTGCATTGCCACATCATTACAGCCAACATGGTGCTAATGATAAAAAACCAAACATACTCCCCCTATAAAGTGGAACAGGGTAAGCACGTTTGTTCTAAATAGTTGTATCTAGCATCATAATGATGGTCCTGCTTAGTGCTACATGGTAAGAAAAGGAAATAAAAAGTACACAGACTTATCATAGACAACATCATCATTATTTAATCAATCTTACTTTCAGAAAAGTTGCAAGAATAATAAATTCAGCAAGGTAGGATTGTACAAGGTCTACACAGAAAAATACCTCTGTATTTTGCCAGCAAATATTTGAATTTTGAAAGATAAAGACATTTATAATAGAATTAAAAGTATGCAATAGAGATTAATGCAATGGAATATACAAAAAACCTGAGTGCTGAAAACTATAAAACACTGAACTGAAAACTTGAGGATATGCAGTGGAAATCCAGAAAAAAATTCCAGGGAGATATTTTTGTACAAATTGAAAAAGCTATACACAAATTTGTTATTGAAATTTTATACGAAATTAGAGAAAACATGCAATAACAGAAATGATTTTAAGAAAATAACAAAATTGAAGAATTACAGTCATTAGAAATAACCGCAAATATACAAAATTAGACAATATAATTATTAGCATATAAATTAATAGAATTCAGAAACATACCAAAACCTACATGGCCTATTATAAATGCATTTCAAGAGAAAAAAAATCATTTTCATTAAATGATGCTATTTTTTACTCTGGCACTTGTTCCCTGTAGCAAGTGAGTAAGGCTGTGGTCACTAGGGACTGGGGGATGCAAGCTGGTATCATAGTTTGGTGATGAGGGTACCTACAGTTCAGGTGCAGTGCTGGACAGGAAGACTGATCCAACAGTGTCCAGCACCCACTGTGAAAACATGTGCAAGGACAACAGAACCAGATTTATGAGATAAGGAAAACCTTTCTAGATCTAATAGCTGAGTGGAAATCCACGGGCTTCGAGATACTCCATTATCTGTCTACACTCTCTTTCTGAACTGCAGTGCATGTAGCTTTTTAAATTTTTGCTAGACTTAAGCAAGTAGGAAAATGAAAACTAAAACACACCAAAATTAGAAGTCACATTGTCAGTGTTTGCAGATGACATGATTTTTGTTTTATTATATTTTTTATTTTTTTCCATAAATTTATTGAGAAACAAATAGCAATGAGACAGTTTCAAACCAAACTGGTAGGACAGTTTCAATAACTAACACATTGTATACATTCTTCCTAGTGGTTAATTCCTGTACAAGATGCATACATGATATCCTACTTACATATACCATTAGAACAAATCCCTCTATTAAGAGAATGTAACTGTATATTGATCCTAGCTATTTGAATACACAGATATAAAATGGACATTCATCTGCATTCCCTTTTTGTTGATAAGTTCTGTTATTTGAATATGATAGGTGTGTAAACTCAGCAAAATATTCCAAAAGAGCCCAGTACCCATAATCGTATTGGGTCTTCTTCTTGACTGGCAATGTCAGAAATTGTTGACCTGAGTCCCCTACAGCTCAACATAACAGCATGGCTTTACTTCTTATATTTCATTTTTATACTTTTC
>NW_004524695.1:5290142-5303652 GCF_000260255.1 Octodon degus | reverse complement strand
TGCTGCCCTTGAGGGTGAACCTGTTGTGCCCTGTGGCAAGATGTTCTGCTCCTGGACTAGCTGGGTGGTTCTGTCTCCTATTTGCTCTGCAGGGATTGCAGCTGCCGGGTTACACCCCAGGCCTGTATGCCAGGCCTGAGCTGACCCCGGAGTGGACAAGGTAGAGTAGGGGGGAGAGGCAGCTCTCCCACACTCTCACTGGGTCTGGGCTAGGACTGGGTCTGGGGGTTGCTGTATCATGGCAGAAATTCCTTCTTGGCGGGAGGCGTGGGGGAGGTGCTGCAGAGTGGTGTCGGGCGTCCCAAGGGGGTGGAAGAGGGTCTCACTCACGTTGTGCCTGGGCTGGGACCAGTAGTAGGTGATGACATGATTTTATATGTAGAAACTTCACAGAAGTTCACTAGGAAGTTATTAGAAGGAATAAAAAAAATCAGTAAATTTTCAGGCTAGAAGATAAACAACTAAAAAGTCAATAAGATTGCTACCTGCTAATAGATAATTGCTATATTTGAAATGGAAATAAAACAAATCTATTAATAGTAGCTACAAAAAATATCTAGGATTAACCAAAAGCAGAAGGTCTCTGCAAGGAAAAATACAAAACATTGATGAAAGTATTTGAGGAGGACTCAAAGTAGAAAAACACCCATGTTCATAGTTTGGAAGACATGCAAATAATGCTAAAACATCCATTCTGTTCAAAGATTCAGTGTGATGCCTATCAAAATACTACTTATGTTCTTCTTAGAAGCAGAAAAAAATAATTCTGTAACTTATACGAACTATGAAGGAACTCTAATAGCCAAACTCGTTTTAAGGAGAAAAAAATAAAGCAGGAGTCATGCTACTTGAACTCGAAACATAGAATAAAACAATAGTAATCAAAGCAGCAGAATATGAGCATAAAAATGGACACATAAACCAGTTGAAAAGAATTGAAATACTAGAAGTAAATCCATGCACATCAGCCAACTGAGTTTTGATGAAGCTGCTAAGAACCCGTGCTGGGTAACAAGTCTTTTCCACTCTTGTTGGAAAAATTGCAATTCTTCATGCAGAAGAATGAAGATATACTCCCTAAGTCTCATTACTTACAAAGATCAACTAAAAGTAGTTTAAAGAATTGAATACAAGACCCCAAATTATAAACTTCTAGACACAAACATAAAACATTCTTTAGGACATTGGACTGTGCAAAAAATTTTTGCATGAGAGCACCAAAGTACAGCATATAAGAACAGAAACAGACAAATAGTATCAGGTAAAGCTGAAAATTTTCTGCATATGAATCAAACATTAAGAAGAGTGTGGATACAAGTTACAGAATGGGAGAAAATATTTCTAATATATACCTCTAACAAGAGCATAATAAATGAACACATGAAACACTACCACTGAAAACCAAAAAGGGCGAGCCAAATAGTTCAGTTGATTAAAGTGCCTGCTTAGGCAGATGCAGGGACCAGGAGATTGATCTCAGGCCTGCTGTGCCGTGCTTGGGCATGCTGATATGGTGATTAAGACTGGGAGTGGTGGCACACGCCTATAATGTCAGCACTTGGGAGGATGTAAACAGAAGAATCACTGAGTCTGATCTCCACAGTGAAACCCTGTAGATCCTGTCCTAAAAAATAAATAAATAAAAAATAAAAATGCATTTCTCAAAAAATGATAAACAAATGGCCAATGGCTACCTGCAAAGAGTGCATAACATCACTAATCACTATGTCATGATGCCTACATATGTAAAAGTGGTAGCCAAGGTGCTTATATGGTAAGGCTTGTGATGAAGACTTTGGGAAATACCGTTGTTCATTCCTCTGGAGAAGAAATAAATTTGTACTGCAATTCTGATTTGTTGGCTTTGGAGTATAGCCTAGCAAAACTTTGTATCTTATTGCAATAGATTATAATTTCAGAAATTCTTGCAAACTATACTTTGTATCTTTTTTCCAAAGATAAGGGCCGGCCAAAAGTTCAGCGGATTAAAGTGCCTGCAAGCAGGCACAGGGGCCGGGGGTTCGATCTCCGGGCCTGCTGTGCCAGCCCCACCCCTGTGGCATGCTGAGATGCCAATTGATACTGGGCATGGCGGCACTCACCTGTAATCCCAGCTTTTGGGAGGCTGTAAACAGGCGGATCACTATGAGTCTGATTTAGTAGTGAGACTATGAACACCCTGTAGACCCTTCCCTAAAAATACAAAAAGGGAGAGAGAGAGAAAGAGAGAGAGAGAGAAATACTTCTTTGATTTATGTAATCATCTTGTAGGAATTTTTTTAGTGTTACTGAATATCTCCTATTGAAAACTGATGTAAGTAATCATACCATATTAAAATGTTACTGGCAGCTGGATAAAATGGAAAGAAATATTTCTATATTTAGTATGTCAAGAATGAAAGAGCAGTTGGCTATCAACAAAGAAAGATGTAGAGAACTCTATTGTCTATATACTTTTCACTTCGCAGGATTGATTTGAGACATTTTATTTGCATGCTGGTGTTAGAGCCTTTCCATATGTTTTGCCAAAACTAAAGGTAATACCGTTAATAAATACAAACCCTCTGAAAAGCCACAGTCTTTTTCATTTTGTTTATGGTTCAGAAAATCACCTTTTTCCCCTATAGTTTTTGTCACACCAATCTTGCTCTTTCTCCATGATTTCCCTGAACTTAATGATATTTGTAGATTTGCTATCCAATCTATTTCTTATTCACACTTGTTTGCTGGCTGTCCTTCACTGTGAAGTTAATTTCTCTCTTTACTAAAACTCATTCTAAGTTTCCAGATTACTTTTTACTCCTGTAGTATTTAATCTTGTTCCTGAAGGAAGTATTTTGTTATTTATGTAATTCACTAATAGCTGGAAAAAATCAAGTATCTATTAACCAGTTAAGCTTAGGAAATGCTCTAGAACCTTTGGGTTCAGACATGTAGTACATTCACTTGAACTTGGGAAAATTTCTGCTTCTTGCTCAGGTCTTTCATTGTCTATGTTGAACTGAGTTGGGAGCATCAGCTGTGAAGAGCACAGGTGTGAGATACTCTTTGGAAGCAAAAGCTGCTCAACTAGGATCTTAGGACACTGTTTACCACTAAGAAGCAAGTCCATTCATAATTAAGATTTGTTTTTCATTCGTAAGCTGTTGTTAATTTCCTTGTTCATAAAAAACTTCATGCCAACTATCAAAGAGGGCCATGTCATGACACTGAGATATATTTGATTATATTCATAGTAGAGGGAAATCAGCACATGCTAACCACACCAGCAAATTTATAGTATGTTGGGTCCTCATGAGTCCTTCTGTAATGTCAATGGGGCTTTGTATAAACAGGCAACAAAAACTGGCTTTATTTTATTTGCTTTTGTGTCTTTTTTTTTTTTTTTTTTTTTTTTTTTTTTTTTTTTTTTTTTTTTGGTGTTACTAGGGATTGAACTCAGGGCCTTGTGCTGTTGTGTCTTTAGTTGCCTGTGTTTGCCTTTTAATCTGCAGTAATCCTTGTGAGTCATTGTGACTTCTATTCATTTCTCTTCCTTGGGCCAATTTAGTGATCTTTATTTTGAGTGAGTTCCTATTGGTAAGTGCCACTGCCCCAAGAGAATATATCAGATATTAATAAGTGTTGCCTCAGACTGTTATTGCTTAGGGACTTGTAGATGTTCAGAGATTAGTAATATGAAGTGAATTAGAGAGAAAAAAGATGGAAAAATTAGTAATTGTAATGTGGGTTCTATTATAGGCTGGATAGAAGGACTTGAGGCCACACAGTTTTAGAAATCTATTTTCAATTCTAATCAATCCAGTGCAATTTTTTAAGCATGTTGCTTGAAGACATTGCTAGATTAAGGCCTTCTGAGTGTTCAGAAACATTTGTGTGAACTTTTTTCCTTCATTCTGAGATTTTTTTTTCTTTTTTCTTTTTTTTTCCTGCCTTGAGGAAGTTTTGTTTGGCCTGAAGTAAATGAAACTCAGAGCCTAAAAGACTCAGTTAAATCGAGCTTGAAACTGAAAACCCATGACTCTCTAGTGAGTGCCAGGCAAAAAGAAGAATATTTGCTGAGTTTGACCCCAGTGGAATCCTCTGAATTTTCTATTTGCTTTTTGCCTTCAGAATTAGATGAGAAAAATGTGACTATGTAAAATTATACCTTAGGAAATATTAAAATCTTATAAGATGAAATTCTATAATAATTGACTTAATTTAAACTAAACCGTTGTTGGTTGTAGGCAAACCTTTGATCTAATTGCAATGAAGTACTCTGCTAGGTTATGTTCATTTTCAACTAGCCAATGCGCAGATGCCATGCTTGCTGCTGTTGGCTCTTAGACCTGTGCCAGTTTGCAGCTTCAGTCTTAGAGCTGTAAATTCACTGGAGATGGAGAAAGCTGTGGATTCAATGGGGATGGTCCCCACATTGCCTACTAGACCAGTTCCATTCTCAAGTCAGGGCTGAGACAGCCCAAAGCAGTAAAAAGCCTTTGTAAGTTTAATGACACTCACATTACTAGTACTTTTTAAAGAACTTCAGTGAAATTAAATAGGTAGAGCTGATAATCTCTTGCAATAATTTACTTTCCATTAATTTGTTCTAACATAACAGCAGCAAGTCCTATAGAAAATTCCAGATGAATTGAAGACATAGAAAAGTCATCATTTTCTTCAGAAGAATCCAAGGTTGAAGTGTGGAAGAACAATTTTGGGAAACAGCATCAACGATTGGCTGGTGAGGTAAAATGTGTCTAAACCTATTAGATTGGTCCACTCCTTATCATCACTGTTGGTAACTGCAAAGTACAACCTTTGAGGCTTCAAGACTGACAAGTGTGTGTTTACAAAAAAGGAGTGGGAAAAGCCCAACATCACTAGAATTCAGCTAAGTTGGCTACATGTATTATGACAACATTTTTCGTTAGTGCAGTAATCTTATTTGGTAATGTTGGGCAATGTGACAATAAATTGCTTTTATCATATCTTCTTTTAAGCTTAGAGATTTCCCTCTGAGCAAATATTATGCTGTAGACACTGTATACATTTTTCTTAGTGTTCCTTTTACTAGAGGGGAAAAAGAAAATTTGGTAAATGGATCTGTTTTAGCATATGTTTGGTATATTAGATTTCAATGAAGGAAATAAATGTTCACATTTTCAAGGCATTTCTTAGTTCTAAACATTTACTCTTACCAGAGGCATACTCTATCTTTATGATAATTTTTCTTTATAAGTTTTC
The DNA here is from genome assembly GCF_000260255.1 of Octodon degus. Lineage (NCBI taxonomy): Eukaryota > Metazoa > Chordata > Mammalia > Rodentia > Octodontidae > Octodon > Octodon degus. Next base: position 5,298,423 of record NW_004524695.1, on the reverse strand, counting down.
ACTATATACTAAATTTAAAAAACAGAGGATGGATCATGACAGGAAAATAAGAAAAAACAACCGGACATAAGTGAGATCTTTGTGTTACTGAAAAGCTTCTAGTGTTAGTGGGTTATCAGTGCTATTGTTGCTGGCTGGTCCTGTTTGTACAGGGAGGATTTGAGTTGCTCCCCTATTGCTTGAAGTAAGAGAGACACTCTAATCCTTTGTTTATCATAAATAGCATAATTGTCACTGAACATTAGGAATCTCCTCATTTGAAAGGGCCACTGAAGGTGCAATGTCTTTGGTCAAGACAAATAGTACATTCAGAGCAAAGTGAATAAACTTTATACTAAACCTGGCATGACAGTACATACCTATAATCCCAGCACTTTGAGAAGGTAATGCAGGATAATTTCTCAGTTTGGGAGAAAGCAGCAACTTCCTGAGGCGTTGTCTCAAAATAAAACATAATTTAAAAATGGCTGAAAATGCAGCTCAGAATGAAGGCTCTGGTTCATTTCACAAAGAAACTCTTGAATGAATTAAAAAGTGTTGGCATTTTTATATAATGGAGTATTACTTAGCTATAAAGAAAGAAAAACTTGAGGCTACTATAGGTAAATGGATGCAACCAGAGACCGTACTCATAAGTGAGATAAATCAGGCCTACATGAACATAATGTTGTCTCCCTAGTGCAAGAAATTGGAAGAGTAAATAAAGTCTGAAGGTTATAATAGATACTGTTCAAAGAAAAGAAAGTTCTCAAAAGGAAAGGACATCTAGGATAAAGGAAAGGAGAAAAGAAAGAAGGAAGGAAGGAAGGGAAATATATATACACACACACACACACACACACACACACAAGATAACTAAGATAATTGTGCTACTAATTACTATTGGTTTATTAAAAGGAACATTTAAGGCTTTATTTTTTGACCAATTTTATACACTTATATCTGGTAATCTGAACAATTGCTTTGAAGACAATAATATGCAGTATAACAGCCAATGTTGAATTCCTATCATCTTGTTTTTTGAAATCCTGTGTCATTTTTAACATTTATTCTATTATTTTTTATTCTCTTAAAAATTAAAACTAATAGGGGTCAGGGAGATGGCTCAGTGAAATAATTGCTTCCTTGGAAAGCGCAAGGGCCTGAGTTCAATCCCTGGTTCTGCCAAAAATAAAAAATAAAAAAAATAAAGGTAATAATTATGTATGTTAAAGTTTTCAGTTAAGATGAGTGTAAATAATTTTTATTAAGTTTATTGCAATAATTTAGACATACACCATGATCACATTCATCACAGAAAATTTGTATCTGTACACTTCTCTGAGAAGTGTATATTCATCTTAAATACCCACGTTTGGATCGGGTCTTTAAATTTGGGGATTCTATATCTTTTAATTCTTTTTTAGGGGGAGGTATCGGGGATTGAACTCAGGACCTTGAATTTGCCAGGCAGGCACATATGCCATTCAGCTGTCTCTCCAGTCCCAACTATCTCCCTGTCCACTTTATTTCTATATATTCTGGATATTATCAGTGTAAATGGTCTCAATTCATCAATCAAAAGAAACAGAAATAAATCAAAAGAAAACAAAAGAAACTTCGACTGGGGTAAAAATTGATACAGTTTTTTTCTATCCTCACTCTGGGTGTTGTCTTCTTACTCTATTGATAATTTCTTTTGTTGTACAAAAAGCTTTCTAATAGGATGTAATCCCATTTGTTCATCTTTTGCAGTATTCTCCATATGATCAGGGTTTTGCTCATGAAATCTTTGCCTCCACCTATGTCTTCAAGTATTCTATTCTTTCTTCCACCAGTTTAAGTGCTTCTATTTTAATATTCAGATATTTAATCCATCTTGATTTCAGTTTAGTACATGATGAAAGACATATGTCTAGCTTTAGTCTTTTGCCATATGGAAAGCCAGTTTTTCCAGCACCATTTATTAAAGAGGCTATCTTTCTTTCAGTGAACATGTTTGGCCCCTCTGTCAAAGATAAGATAGCCAAGTTTGTTTGGAATTTTTTTCCACATCTTCCAATCTGTTCTACTGATCTTCAGATTTTCAGTTTTTTGCTAGTATTTTTAATATTATGCTGGCTTTTATCCCAGTATAATTTCAAGTCAGGAATCATGATGTCCCCTGCCTTGTCTTTGTGGCCTAGGATTGTTTTTGCTATTCTACATCTCTTTTGATTCCAAATGAATTTTAAGAATGTTAATCTTGCTCTATGAAGTATTCTAGTGGTATTTTGATTGGGATTGTATTAAATCTGTATAATAACTTTGAGAGTATGGCCACTTTAACTGTTAATTCTTCCTGCCCATGTGCAAGGGATATCTTTCCATTTTCTGATATCTTCTTTGATCTTATTTTTCAGACTGCTGTAATTTTCAATGTATAGTCCTTGCACTTCCTTTCTTGATTGATATCTGAGTATTTAATTTTTAATACTGTTATTAAAAATTAAAAAAATAATAATTAAGAGAATAGGTGGTGTTGTTTCCCTAATTTCTCTGTCAGTGTATTTGTTGTTGGTGTACAGAAATGTTACTGAGTTCATTCAGTGTTGACTTTGATCCAGCTACACTACTCAATTTGATTATTAAATTTCAAGTCTTGTGGTAGAGTATTTGTGGTCTTCCACATACAGTGTCAAAGTCATCTATGAATAATGATAGTTGCACTTCTTCCTTTCCTATCCTTATTGCTTTTATTTCTCTCTTGTCTTGATTGCTCTGCCTAATATTTTCAGAACTGCCCAATGTTTCCTACAGGTGTGATGATAATGTACATACATCCTTGTGCTATTTCTGATTTTAGAGTGAAAGCTTCCAATTTTTGACTATTTAGTATGATGCTGACTGTTGGTTTGTCATAGATGGATTTTATCAGGTTGAGATAAAGACCATTTATTCTTCTTTTCTATAGGTTTTTTCTATCATGAATGGGTGTTGAACTTTACCAAATTCATTTTCTGTGTCTATTGAGATGGTCATGTGAGTTTTGTCTTTGACTCTGTTGATATGCTATATTGAATTTATTGATTTTAATGTTGAACTATCCCTACATCCCTGGGAAGAATCTTACTTGGTCATAGTAAATAATCTTCTTGAGGATTTGCTGCATTGTATGCATCTATTTTCATTAGTGAGATTGGCCTATATTCCTATTTTTTTGGTTGGGTCCTTCTCTGGTTGTCATATCAGGGTAACACATGCAGTAATGACTTTAGGAATACTGCTTACCTTTCAAATTCATTAAAGAGTTTGATTATTAGAGGCATTAGATCATCTCTAAATTTTTTGTAAAATTCAGTAGTGAATCCATCCAGATCTGGGTTTTCTTTGTAAGTTTTTAGTTACATTTTCAATCTCATTGACTGACATTGGTTATTACAAATTTTTGTATCTTCTTGATTCAATTTTGGCAGTTCATATATATCTAGCAATCTGTCCATTTTTCTATGTATTCTATCATATGAAAAGGCAGCTTCTCAAAATTTTTATTCATGATCTGGATTTTCACAGGATCTATTGCAATTTCACCATTTTCATTCTTTTTTCTTTTGTACTGGAGTTTGAACTCAGGACCTTGTACTTGCCAGGTAAGCACTTATTCTACTGAGCTATCTCCCCAGTCTGCCTTTTTCATTCTTAATTATATGCATTTTAATGGGTTTTTTAACCCTCTTTTTAATAAGATAGGGTAAACGTTTATCAATTTTATTTAGGCTTTCAAAGAATGAAGTTTTGTTTTTGGTGTGTATTTAGTACGAGGTCTACAGGGTCTCACTATGCAAGTTGGACTCATAATGATCCTCCTTTTTCCAGCCTCCCAAGTGTTGAGATAATAGGCATGTGCCACCACACCCAGACTCAACCTCAGTGTGCCCCTGGGATGGGGTCGGTGTGGCATACTGGGTATGGAACTCTGGTCAATGTGTCTGCCTAAGCAGGTGCTTTAATCCACTGAGCTATGTGGCCCGCCCTAACGAATCAAGTCTTTGATTCATTGAATCTTTGTACTGTTTTCTTAGTCTCAATCACATTAATTTTCTCCTATTCTTATAATTTACTTCCTCATATAAGCTTCAGGTTTGATTTATTCTTCTTTTCCTGGAAATCTAAAGTTCAACATTACATTTTTTATTTGGGTTCTTTTTGTTTGTTTGTTTGTTTTTGGTACTTAGTACAGAGTGTACAGGGTCTACAGAGTCTCACTATGTAGATTGGACTCATAGTGTTTCTCCTGTTTTCAGCCTCACAAGTGCTGGGATTACAGGTGCCCGTCGCCAAGCCCAGTCTCAATCGCTGTCTCAGAGTGCCTCAGGGGTGGGGCTGGCACAGCAAGCTAGGGTTGTATTGTGGTCACTGAGTCTGCCTAAGCAGGCACATTAGTCCACTGAGTATCAGGCAGGCTCTTTCATTCTGCTTTCTTGATGTGAGAATTCACCATTATAAATTTCCCTCATAGGACTGCTTTCATTGTGTCCCATAAATTTTAAAATGTTGTGTGTTGGCATTGTCATTTAATTGTAGATATTGCTAAATTTCTTCTTTAATTTCATCTATGATGCTTTGGTTGTTCAGGAGGGTGTTATTCAATTTCCATGTATTTATGAAGTTCTTATGGTTTGTTTTGCTATTGATTTCCAATGTCATTGCCTATGGTCAGATAATATATATGGGATAATTTCAGTTCCTTTGCATGTACTGAGTTATATTCTCTGAGATAGTATGTGTTCTGTTTTTGAAAACATCCCATGTGCAGCTGATAAGAAAGTGTATTTTGATTCTATGGGGTGGAACACTCCATCTTGCAGGCCAACTTAGAGCACTTAGAGCAGGGACAGCACAGCATGCAGTACTGGGGATCAAACCCAGGTCCTTGTGCTTGCCTAGGCAGACACTTAGACTACTGAACTATCTCTACAGCCCCAGCATTTGTTTTAGTTGGATACACATGTATTTGGTGCATAGATACTTGTGATTGTTAGCTCTGCTTCTTGGAGCTTTCCTTTAACAGGTATGTAATGACATTCTTTGTATCTTTTTGTCAGTCTTGGCTTGAAATTCAAATTATCTGCTAATAGAACAGATGCCCATCCTTTTTTTTTCTGAATTCCTCTTGCACTGTGTATAGCTTTCCATTCTTTGACATTTAGTCTATGAATTTATTTTGGAGTTAAATATGATTCTAATATGTAGTATATTGTTGAATCTTGCTTCTTGATTCATTCTGTTTCTTTTGATTAATGAATTGAGACCATTTGTATTGATAATTATAACTTATTTTTCTCATATTATCTTCTTTTATTATTTTCCTATTGTTAACACTCTGTCTTTTTCCTCTGTTTACTTTCTTGCTCTGTCCATTGTCTTCTTTCTGTTGGTGGTTTTGGAATTGTCTTCCCTATCTCTTTTTAAAATGTTCTTCACAGTATTTTGGAGAATGTGTTTGGTGCTCATGAATTTCTTCAGTTATTCTTTATTATGGATGCTTTTTATTTTTCTATTCATTCTGAAATATAATTTTGTTAGAATACATAAATACAGGCTGGAATTGTTTTTCTTTCAGGCTTCAAAATATCTGATTCTAAGATCTCCTTGACTTGAGGGTTTATGTTGAAAATCCTTTTAAAATTCTACTGATTATCTTTTACACAGGACTTGTTTTCTATTTCTTTTTTATTTTCTTTTAATCTCATAATTTTATTTCTTTTCCATAATTTTATTGAGAAACAAATAGCACTGAGACAGTTTCAGATCAAATTGGTAGGACAGTTTCAATAATTAACACATTGCATACATTCTTCCTAGTGGCTAATTGCTGTACAAGATGCAGACATGATATCCTATTTACAAACACCATTAGAACAAATCACTCTATTCATTAAGAGAATGTAACTATATATCTATCCTAACCACTTTGAATACACATATACAAAATGGACATTCATCTGTATACCCTTTTTTTGTTAAGTTCCGTTATTTGAATATTATAGGTGTGTAAACTCAGCAAAATATTCCAAAAGAGTCCAGTAGCCCATAATAGTATTGGATCTTCCGCTTAACTGGCAATGTCAGAAATTGTTGACCTGAGTCCCCTACAGCTCAACATAACAGCATGACTTCACTTCTTATATTTCGTTTTTATACTTTTCTGCTGGATGGTTAAGACCAAGGTAAAGCATGACCTATGTAACAAGAGCTGTAGCTTTTGGGTCTGATAAGGTCAGTGAAATCCCCTCAGGATTTATCCTGAGATCCTGTACCTCAGACTGTAGATCCTTTGTCAGTGTCAGCCATGTAGATGAGTCACGGCCATTGCTTGGTCAATGTGCTCTCTGTGAAAGCCTGAGGGAATGTTATCTCTCCATGTGACTCTCCTTAGGCACACTGTACATCATCAATCACTTTCCTCTTTGGCCCCATAATCTTCTTGATCAGAAAATTTGGGACACTACCAAGTTACATGATGTAACAATATAAGTTCTCATATGTCCTGAATCTTAATTGACCTTGGAAGACTAGGGCCAAAAAGTTGGCTTTCCTTGCAGCCCTTCTTTTTCTCTAATTTTGGTCTGCAAACTTAGGTTGTTAAACATCCAGAAGACAAGCTTATTGTTATTACCATACAACTTAGGCTGTTAAGCTTAACCTCACTATCTGTCTGAATATCAAACATCTTAGGCATAACATGGAACAGGTATTTTTCATCAAGTATTGATATGTTGAACTTTAAGTCCCTACAGAATATGATAAAAAACATTTAAAAATTAGATTATAGTTTAAAAATAGGCATAAAGAATTATATACTTCTTATGCTTACACATAAGTCCAAAAATCTAATCATATACAACCTTGAAGCAGGACAATCCCACAACATTCCTTTTTCTGTCTCTTGCTTTCATTCACCATCCCCTTCTTTTTGAGCAACTCTACCTGAGAGACAGCACAGCAGCAACTGACATGTCAAGACAAGCAGCCCGTATTCAGACCGGAATAACAGGCATTCCAATCATGAAACTACTATTACAGATTACCATCTTCAGTGCAGTTGCTTAGTTCACAGGTATCAGTATATATAGTTAGTCAGGGTGAGAATCTTTCCAATTAACTCCTAGATTAAATAATCTAAGAGTATGATCTTCTTGATGATTTGCTGTATTCTATTTGCTAGGATTTTATTGAGGATTTTGGCATCTATGTTCATGAGGGAGATAGGCCTGTAGTTCTCTTTCTTAGTTGCATCTTTCCCTGGTTTTGGTATTAATATAATACTTGCTTGCAGGAATGTTTTTGGGAGGATTGCTTCCTTTTCAATTTCATGGAAGAGTTTGAGGAGTATAGGGACTACATCTTGAGTAAATGTCTTGTAGAATTCAGCTATGAATCCATCCGGACCTGGACTTTTCTTTGCTGGTAGGTTTTTAATTGCATCTCGTATTTCATTGGCTGTTATTGGGCTACTGAGAGTGGTTATATCTTGTCGATTCAGTTGTGGTAATTTGTACATTTCTAGGAATCTGTCCATTTCTTCTGTGTCTTCTATTCTGTGAGAATAAAGATTCTCAAAATAGCTATTGATAATCTTCTGAATTTCCACAGAGTCTGTGGTAATATTTTTTTTAATGTCATTTGTGTTGACTCCTTCTTTCTCATTGATGCCTATTAGTCTCACATTGTTCATCTTTGCATCATCTTGCAGGTGATGGATTTTTCTTTCCTGCATCCTCGTTGTTTTTAAGAGATCCTTTCTTACCTTTTCACTAGCTACACCAGCATCTTCAAGATCTGAAACTCTGTCTTCACATTCACTTAAATGGTTTTGCAAGCTTGTGATGGAGATTTTAATTTCTTGCATATCTCTTTGACTCTGCTTCACGTGATCTATTTCTTTCCTGTATTGCTCATTCTAGGAATCTGTCATTTTTCTAATCTCTATTTGTTTTAATCAATGTTTTCTTTTGAAGCAGCTATAAATTCTTTTACTGCAGTGTTTTTTTCAGATTGGGTTTCCTCCCTATTTTTCTGTAGTTGTTTCTCCACCTCATCTGCTATGAGTTCTGAGAGTTCTTTTTTTTATGTCAGAAAAGAATTGTGCTCTGAGTTCCTCTATATCTTTCTGCTGTTGCTTATTTGCTATCTTCGCCATCAATTCATGCATTTGAGCCAAGCTAGTGTCCTCTGCACTTTTTCTGGGTGGGCACTGGGTTTCCTCCATATGTTTCTGCATTTGATTCTTTAGTGCAGATGTTATTAATTCAGGGATTTC
>NW_004524695.1:5281038-5290042 GCF_000260255.1 Octodon degus | reverse complement strand
ATATATAGTTAGTCAGGGTGAGAATCTTTCCAATTAACTGCTAGATTCAAAAATCTTCTGGAGATTCTCAGGATCATTGCCTTGCCCATCTTCTACATATTACTGTATGCCTTGACATTGTCATGTTTCCTAGCTCGTCTCCTTTCCCTCTCTTGATTAGTTAGTCCTTGAGATCCTGCTTTTCTTTTACTTGTATTACACCTTTCTATTTGTATTTCTTTTTTGAGTTCTTATACTATTGTTTTCTATTTCTTTATCCACTTTTGAGCTGAATTTCTGAAATCTTCTTACTATATGCCTTGACATAGATTTATTTTATCATGGCTATTTATAGTTTTATATACTTCACTTATATGTATGTCAAATTCTTTATCAGTTTTTGGGAAGGTTTCTGCTATTATTTCTATGAAGAGATTTTTATGGGATTTGCAGTATCTCTGATTTCTCATTGACTCTAATCAATCTTATGTTTTTCTTTGCCTAGTCTTGCATTTGTTAGATTGATTCTTCATAGTCCCTTGCTATTTTCAAGATACTTTTCTTTTTGTCGTCACTAACAAATCTGTCTTCTAAATCTTATATTCTATCTTTGTTTTCATTCAATGTGTTGTTATACTTTCAATGGAATTTTTAATCTCTTGGATGTTGTTTTGGATCCATTTCATGGGTTATATTTCTTTTCTATGTTGGGCATTAATTGTTTCTATCATTTTCCTAAGCATTTTTATTATTACAATTTTTAATCTATGTCTCTTCTAAGTTCATCGAAGATGTCATTCATTTTGACCACCATTGCTTTGTCTTCTTTCATTTTCATCTGGGAAATTATTTTTTCTTTAGCCACATCTATTTTTTTTTACATCTTCTGTTATTCAAAAAGTTCTAATATGTGTTTTCTGATTTCCTCACTATCATTTTGCTCTGGACTTGCCCTTGGTGGGCTGAACTTTTGGAGTTGCATTTTCCATCTGTATCTTATCACTTTCTATTTTCTGTTTTGTTTTATTTTCTATGTTGGTGATTGTAGATTTCTTATGGTAAATTTCTTATGGTTGGTAACTTTCTCACTAGCATTGAGGCTTCCCCAGGAAATGTTGATTCTTTAGAGTTGTCTTCTAGGTGTGTTTCTTGATCTTTGTGTTTACACCAAGAACCTACTTTTCCAATTTCTTATGGATAGGAGGCTGCTAGGTTTTGATTCTGCACTCCATCCTTTTTTCCTAGACTATACTGATAGTTATTACCCCAGGAATTTCAGTGTTGTCATATGAGAGAGAAAGAAAAACTGATTACAACATGTATGGTATCCTGGCTAATATTTTAGCAGTAGCAATAGCATTAAGCACAGCCTAGCAACTGACCAACTGCTGTAACTATTAATATGGTGCCTTGAACTGTAGGAACAAGCTCTATAGTTATATAAAGAATATGTTAGTAACTTGTATATAGTGAGCTTCCCCTTGATATTTTGATTTGACCTGCTGACTCTGCAGGGCCCCTTGGGAAAGAGTGCCCTTCTGCCACTGGGCCACTGTGCCAGTGCTTCTGGTGCTGTTGGGCTTCTGGTGCATCTCCTGCTGACACTGCTAGTGCTGCTAAGCCACTGGGGAACACTGCTGTCAGTGTTCCTGCTGCTCTTGGGCTTCTGAGGCCTCTTCCACCTGTGCTCCAGTAAGTGTAATGAATTCTTTTCCAATCTGGACATTGGTATTTGATTCATGTTAGTATCTTTTGAAGTAGCTCAGATAGTATTATGTTTCAGGTGTTTGAGATATTCCATCTAATTAATTGTACTAATACTCCTTGGTGCAAATGCCATTAATATCCCAAATTGTAGATGGGAAAATGGAAACATGAAAATGTTCCATAATTTTTCAAGATTAATCAACTAATTGGTGCTGAATCCAGCCCAGGGAATCTGACCTCAGAGATGTCGTTTTTAATGTACATTAATGTTGGAGAAGTGAACATGTTTATGATTCTGTTGCTTCTTTCGAAACTGACCAGTTTGATGCTTACATTTCTTCTTATAACCATCTACTGACCTTGATGCTACAGGAATCTGCATTATTTCAACATTTTTTTTCTTTTTTCTTGTATTTTAGGGAAGGGTCTACGGTGTGTTCAGGGTCTCACAACTAGATCAGACTCCTAGTGATCTGCTTGTTTACAGCCTCCCAAGAGCTGGGATTACAGGTGTGCACCACCACACCATTTCAACTGGCGTCTCCGTGTGCCCTGGGGGCAGGGCTGGCACTGCTGGCACGGCGGGCCCCGGGATGGAACCCTGGTCCCTGCACCTGCTTGTAGGCACTTTAATCCGCAGAGCTATTTGGCCGGCCCTCAACATTTCTATAGTGTTCTTGAGGCTCTTTTCTGGGTAGTAAGAATGATAAATGGATGAACAAAATGTGTTGTGGCTACATAATGGGATATTATTCAGCAACAACATTGAAAAGAGTGTGGCACTGATACATGCTGGGGCTCCAAAAACACTATGCCTTATAAGGTAGCCAAGCTATAGGTCATATGATTCCATTTGTGTGAGATGTTCAGAATGGCCCAATCTATTGACTTAGAAAATAGAAAATAGGTAAGCTTTATTTTTTTAAATTTTATTTTAGTACAGTGTCTACAGGGTCTACAGGGTCTCACTATGTAGATCGGACTTGTAGTGATCCACCTGGGTTCAGCCTCCAAAGAGCTGGGATTACAGGTGCATGCCAACACACCCAATCTCAATCACCCATCTCAGTGTGCCCTGGGGTGGGGCCAGCACAGCATGCTGGGTATCAAAACCTGGCTGCTACATCTGCTTAAGCAGGCACTTTAATCTGCTGAGCTATTTGGCTGGCCCAGAAAATAGGTTAGCTCCTGTCTGGGACTTAGGGAGAACTGATGAGATTGACTGGTGAGGGTTATTTTTGGGGGTGACTGTTTCATTTCTGTTCTGGTCCTTATCTCAGGACTGAGTTTGAGCAACAAGACTACTAGAAAGTAGTGTGTTTCACCTATTGGTGCCAAATAGTTAATGTGTACTTTTCAGTCACAGGTCACTCAGTTTTGGCCAGAAGAATATATATATTTTTAAGTCCTGGTATTCAAAGAGTGAAACCTGAGCCACATAGCTGCATCCTGGAAGTACATTACCAGTGCAAGTTTCTGGGCATACCTACAGCTAATGATCTATGCTTAGTTAAGTCTTTGCACATACAGACTCCACTTTATACAATCAAAGTGACCATGCTGCAAGAATGTTAAAGATCAAAATATGCCTGCCAAACATTAGCTATGTAAATTTGTGCAGTTCCTATAGAGTCGTAAGCCCAAGTTTACACCTCTGAAAAAGAGATAATCTACTTTGAAGAATGCAAAATAGAAAAATATATGTATACACCATGAAACAGAACTAGAATTTATTGTCCAACTCTGCTCAGCTTTATGCCTGGGTGCACTTGAGGGCAAGGGCAATTCTTATCATTCTGATCCTGCCCCTGGTTTTACTAGGGCAGCCTGGTATGGGCAGCAATGGAAGTAGGAGGTAGAATGGTCAGACAGTGGGGATGGCTACAGGCCAGAAAGGGCTAATGTGAAGAAATGTCCTAGGAGCAGAAAAAGGGTGGAAGAATTCAATTAGACATTCTTCCTTGACTTGAATCAATTTATAAACACATGCGTGTTTTCAGATATCTAGCGCCAAGCCATGGACTTGCCCAGTGAAAGGTGGAGAAGGGAAAGTATAATGACAACAAAAGACTCAAAGTCCAAGAAAGGGAGCTACAAAGGGAATGCTGATCTATTATCCCATAGGATTTTCTTTGGAAGAATCAATGGAAATGACTGATAGAGAGAAAGCTTCTTTTGAGGGTGTTCTATCGATTCTATAGGCAGATCTTGTCTACCAGCTCTACTGCTCTGGGATTTGAAGGTGAGCACATGGATAGAGTGGGGATTTTCCAGTTGTCACCAAAGGGCTCAGAACATATTTTCAGAATGCATTATAAAAACAGCACTTCCTCAGTGTCTCTCACTGTGGTCACACTTCCTGATCAACATGGGTTTTGTTATAATAGTTTCTCTCTGTTGACAGAAATGTAGTTGGTGACCTCAGGCAGCCTGCAGCTGAATCCCAAGCCAAAACAAACACACCCTTTGGCTCCTCCTAGCTTCAGATGATTGTAGTTTTTGAATGGGTGCCCTGGCAGCTTCCCCGGCTATCATTGTTATTGTTTCAATTTATTGTTTAACTTTTTTTTTTATAATTCTAGTAAAGATATATATTCCATGGTAGGACCCGGGTTAGCTGAGTTCACTGACAGGAGAAAATGCAAAGTGAGGTGTAAAGCTGCCTGGAGCAGAGTTCTTTATAATACAGGAATTCATGACCTGATAGATCACCTTTCCTATGTCCTGCTGCCCGAGTTGTTTTTCAGATTATATGGGCCACATGATCTCATAAGTGTAAAATAAACCAACATAGTCCAAAGTCTATTGGCTTTTTGCTCCACCTGGCTTTAATTATGCTCACCGAAAAAGTAAAATCACTACAATGATAAGGGCTTCAGTTCTATTTTTTTCTAATTTCTATTATTTCCTTACTATTTCTATTTATGTTTGACATTTTTATTTATTGAACATTACTGTGAACCCCTGAGATTGTGGCAAATGGAACAAGTATCATAATTAAACTTCTCTCCTTCTGTTCAATCATTTAAGTCCTCCTTGTCCCTCCCACTGTCTCCCAGATTCCTCTGGGCCAGGAGCTCAACAGATGTATGTGTTCTAGAAACTTCTACTTGAGTTCATCCAGGGTGTCCTACATCCAGCCTTCATCAGAACATCTTTTGCCCATTTATTTCTTGCATTTATTTTCATAACTTTCATTTAACACTTGTCATCTGCCTTGGGCTGTTAAGATTTAAGCTTCTCTGACCAAAAGGTGTTGTCACTTTTTAATCTTCCACATTTGCATCTTCATTTGAGCTGGCAACATTATTTTCAGCTAAGGGAGATGTGAAGACAACTAAAAGGGATTATAAGACAATGTGATAATATGCCCTTACCACTTTCCAAGTGCTAAAAGAAGTAACCAAGCTCATGGAATCTCATAGAAAACCTTAATTACAGACAATAGGGATAAAACCAAGCAAAACACAGTTAGTTCCCTGAGACCTGAATCCTTGAGCAATTTTTTCTTTAACTCATGTCTCAGTTTGAAGGATCTAATTTAGATAAGACACCACAATTAAATCCCTTCCACCCCCATGACCTATGACACTTATCAACATTGTCAAGATGTAAGTTAGATACTTTCTTCTGTCATAAGACAAACTCATGATAAATTGAGTTGAAAAATTAAGTTGCTTTCATTTTTATAGAGTGAGGCAAGTCTTCATAAAATGCAGTCAGATTTGTGGCAAACTGAACAGCAGAGGAAATAGGCTTTATGGTCAGGAAAGAGCATAAGGGATGAAAACTGAGTTGATCATTGAGAAGTTGGCTTCTTTACATTATTGATTTACAGGGAATTTTTGTATCCCCTGGCACCTCAGATAAATTAAGCCTCTTCCAATTGGTTGCTGGGAACATCTCCTAGATTAATTTTTCAAAATTGGATGCTTTCAAAGATCAGCTTTGTCCAGCTATTTAGGTCAGTGACATAAGCACCCGCGTGGCAACACAAGATCCAGAGTTCAGTTCCTCATACCAACAGACAAGCAAACAAACAAACAAACCACTCCTCAAAAAACAGTGATCAGTTTATTAACATGGAATTTAGCATGAATGGCTTCATTCTGATTTTTCCAGGTGCTGTCTGGAGAGAGAGAGAGAGAGAGAGAGAGAGAGAGAGAGAGAGAGAGAGCTGTTATGAGGGACACAGAAAGTTGTTGAGGCACAGAATCCTAGGTGGTGAATTGCTACCCCATAAATATGCCTAATACCTGTATATTTGCTATGGTAGATACTACATTTCACCTAAAGTCAATAGAATCAGGGTTTTGGCAAAGTAGTATCTGGATTTGGCTTAGCTGAGTCTCTTGCAAAGTTGTACTGAACATTTACTTATTTATTCTTGGTATTGGAGATGAAACCCAGGCCCTTGCACATGCTAAGCAAATGCTCTACCCTTGAACCACAACTGTCAGGGGATGATTTTTTTTCCTTGACCTTCCTGGGAAAGAATCCAATTCCAAGCTTACATCTAAATGTGCATATGATTGTTGTCAACAGTCAGTATTTTATAGGCCATGAAAGACTTTCTCACTCCCTTCCTCTTTTTCCTCCCCCCTCTCTTTCCTCCTCTTCCTCCTTGCTGTTGGCCAGAGATCATTGCCACTCCTTTCAGTGTGGATTTTCCCCTGTAGCAGCTGACAATTCAGTTTATGTCCTCAAAACCAACCAGAGAATCTTCACATCAAGAATCTTCACATCAAGAATCTTCTTGAAGGGTGTTATGATCTGGGATGTGGGCATCATTTTCTCATGTTTGCTATAGTCTTGGTGAGAAATAGGTCTTACCTTCTGCCCATACTCCAGAAGAAAGGATTATACAAAGGCATTATCATGAGGACTATTTTAGATTTGGTTTGCCAAAAACTCCTGCATTTTAGAAGTGAAGAAATTAGGCAGAGGAATGATGTAGCTTTTGAAAGATAGTTGCTTGGAAGAAGAATCAGGAGATTTTTCATATTTTTAACCAGGACATAGGCTACAAATGAGCCCTGTAAAATTATTTATGTTACTTAATCTTTCTGCACTTATGTTTTCAGATTTCTAAAGCAAACTAACATGATCTATGATCTATCTTTTTTTTTTAATGTGTTTGGTACAGGATCTCACTATACAGCTCGGACTTTTAGTGATCCTCCTGTTTTCAGCCTTCCCAGCACTGGATTACAGGCATGTGCGATTTCGCCTGGACTCAGTTGCAGGCTCATCTTACCCCGGGGGCAGGGCTGTCATGATATGAGGAACTGGGGATCAATTCCTGGTTCCTGCACTTGTCAAAGCAGGTACTTAGTCCATTGAGCTATCTCACTGGCCCAACATGATCTATCTTTAAGAAATTGTTTTGGAGAGTTTCAAATGGTAATGTTTATAAATGATTGTCATGATTTTGCTGATAATTGACATTAAAAATATTAGTTTCTTTGTGCTTTATAATCTTTTCTGTTGTATCACAAATTCATTTCATCAGTGAAAATAGCCAGAACATCTGGTTTATTGTGTTTTACGTCTAATGTCTAGAATATTATATGCTAAGTTGAAAATTATAATCAGCAACATTGTTTAGTCATCTTAGGAGAAAATATGTAGGTCCAAAGTCAGACAGTGATCCTTTATTTAAAAGTGCTCATGGTACTGTGTCTTTGCTTTGACCACAATATCTGAAGAGAAAGTCAAAGCAATTGTACTGCAGAAATGAGCTTGGGGACTTTCTCCCCAGCTCTTTGGTTTTGGGTTTTTAAATTAAGGTCAACTAGCTCCACCAGAGGGCCTTTTCTTGATGGCATGATTGTCATAAATAGTACACGAGTAAGTGCTTTAAAGGGAGGCTAGAGGCTTAATGGTTAATGAAAACTCTTACAGCACTGCTGTTATGTCGTGATTCCTGGAAATGAAATTCAGAAATTTCCATGGGTTCAAGATAAGTTCACTTCATAAAGTCTGCATGAAAATTCTTATTCCTTCTCTCTGACCCATGCTGAATTGTTTTATAGCAGAAGGTCAACAGAGTGTGCGTTCTTTCCCATTACACTATCAGGCTGGTGTCCATTGGGGACAAGAGTCTTTATACACTGGTGAACTGTCATGTGTGATATGAAAGTAATGTCTTCTGATAGGCTTTGACAGAGTTAAAAGCCAGACTTTTGTCCTCTTATTTATTAAGTTAAACTCCTGAGGGAGAGATGGGCATTAAAAATGTTCCAAAGATACTCATAGACATCTTTTTCCTAAAAGTTACTTCCATGGTGTCATTTCAGCCTTTTTTGCAAATCTGAATTGCTTGCACTAAAATAATTGTGTAGCCTCTGTCTTGTTAGAAAAATAGTTAATAGTTATTCAGCTCTCCTAATGTATCAGGCCTAGCTTTGTTTGGTATATTTCATGTGCATTAATTCATTTAATTCTCTTAAATACTTTTGACATGGTGACTGTAATTTACATGTATAAGTTTTTCAATATATACAAATAAAATATATGCTGCCAAGTGAATTTTGAACTTGCCTAGCAAATGTCATTAGTGACACTGATGATGGAGGCAAAGCTATTCCTTTTCATTGTACCTGTCTAACAAAATATCTGTTTAATTTACTGTGGTAAAAGTCAGAGAGGCAAGACATTCAGTGTCTTGCAGTTTATTATGAAGACATCCCCAGGTCTTTTAGGGGAAGGGCCATTTCACACTATTTCTTATTTTTTGTAGTGACTTGCCCATAGATGTTATTCCTTAAACATTAACCTTTAACATTGGATATAATAATGGCCTTTTGAATTTTTTTTCAAAATTTTATTGATAAACAGATAGCAATGAGACAGTTTCAAATCAAATCAGAAGTACAGTTTCAGAAAATAACACACTGCATATATTCTTCTTAGTGGTTATTTGCTGTATAAGATCCGGACTTGAGATCCTATTTACAAACACCATTAGAACAAATCATTCTATTCATTAAAAGAATGTAACTACATATCTATCCTAACCACTTTGAATACACAGATACAAAATGGACATTCATCAGATACCCCATTTTTTCTACGTTCCGTTATTGAATATTATAGGTGTGTAAACTCAGCAAAATATTCTAAAAGAGTCCAGTAGCCCATAATAACATTGGGTCTTCTGTTTAACTGGCAATTTCAGAAATTATTGACCTGAGTCCCCCACAGCTCAACATAACAACGTGGCTTTACTTCCTATATTTCGTCTTCATACTTTTCTACTGGATGGTTAAGACCAAGGTAAAGCAGGACCTGTGCAACAAGAGTTGTAGCTTTTTGG
>NW_004524695.1:5266335-5276525 GCF_000260255.1 Octodon degus | reverse complement strand
CTCTACACTCTCTGCAGGGATTGCAGCTGCAGGATTACACCCCAGGCGTGTATGCCCGGCCTGAGCTGTGCCTGGAGGGGGCAAGGTGAAGTAAGGGGAAGTGGAAGCTCTCCCACACACTCACCGGACCTGGGCTAGGACTGCGTCTGGGGGTTCCTGGAACTCGGCAGAAATTCCTACTCGGCGGGTGGGGTGGGGGAGGTACTGCGGAGTGGTGGGGGGCGGCCCAAGGGGGTGGGAGAGGGTCCGGCTCACGCTGCACCTTGGCTGGGACTGGTCCCACCGGAGTAGGATAGCAGGAAGCTGTCCACACACTTACTGGACCTGGGCTAGGACTGGGTCTTGGCCTTTTGAATTTTAAGTGGTCATCTGATATAAATGTCTAAATATACTGTAAATAAAAATAAGCATTAAATAAGAACAATATAAAACATTTAAAAACATAAATAAATAAATCAAATAAGAAAAATTAAATAAAAAACATTTTTAAATTTAGAAAAAAAATGCTTCTTTTAATGCAAAAGGGCCCAGCACCTTCCCTCTCGTGGCTGATCTTTTGTTAGGGGAGAGGAGCTGCTTGTGGTTTCTGTATCACACTTTAGGCACTGTCAGCAGTTTTTACTAGATTGCCATTTACTCCAGCAAAATTTTGATTGCACCTTTTTGAAGAGAGAAGTAAAACATATTTCTACAGGTGCTTTTTAAGTTAGGGTGCATCTAGATCCTGGTAAACCCACGGTGCCTTGAACATACCAGAGTTCAAAATGCGTTCAATGCTTCTGTCAGCTGTGTAACACACACACTGGGATATTTTCCCCGGTGATCTGGTAGTTGATTAGGGCCTAACATTGCTGCCTTCCCCCACTTCAAAATTCCAGGTGAGTTTCACTTCCTGTGTGTTGCTTTTCTGCCATTCAAAACCCCAAACTCCACCTGAACCATTGTAAGGCAGGGGCTGTTGGTACTTTTGATTCAAGAGTAACTACCAGAGTTTATAGTCTCAGGAATCATATTTTAGGGGAAGACCTCTGCTAATCAATCATTAGGATGGAAAAAATAAACACTAAAACTACTTACATATTCTATGTCCAGCAGATTTTTAAAAAGAAGTTGATCAATACTGAAATTTTTTTCCCCTGCTAACAGCTATGACTGACTTCTTAAAACTAAATAATCGTTTTGAGCTGATGCCAGGACCATGCAAGTGTAATAGGCTGCTAACTTCCACCTGCTTTGAAGCATCTTAGCAGCATCTAGAGGCCATATAAAAACTAAAATCCGGTGTCAGGCATTCTTTTAGAGAAATAAACACATATAACTTTGGGAAGGACTAATAAAAGAATCTAGATCCCACAGAGCATCAGCGTATTATGTATCAGTAACTTGAGAAGTTGTTTTATGGTCCTCCCTGGCAGCATAATTGGGAAAGTTAGAACAATGTATTTGCTCAGAAGCTTTTATTTCTCCCATATGCACTGGAGTCAGAAACGGACACGGTTCTTCACACGGCATCTTCGTAGTCAATCAAAAGCTGACATTTAGCTGAACAGATAGGTTCATAAGTAACTTGGGTGCTAACATATGGTGACATTTTCAATTATAGGTCCCTAATGTAACCATGGAATTTCTATTTATTTCTTTTTGTAATTTATCAACACAAAACAAAGCTCAATTTTTCTTATAATATCGGAAAATAATCTCAAAATAGTGGAAGGCATATGACTAAAGAAAAATAATTTATTGCCTTAATCACCAAAATGTTATATTTAGAGCAAAAAGGCTTATTATGACTTATGAAGGATGAGATTGCTGTGGTTCAAAACCTCATACCTGGCTTTGTTTATACCTCACGTGCCTGTTTCAAATTAATGTATCCTGAGAGAAAACAGCATGGCATGTAATACTCAAGATTTAAAAATCCTTGAAAAAAGGAACTTGAAAGTCACCACTCCATCCCAACAAGTAGACAGTAGAGAAAGCTGAAGGAAAAAGAAACCAGTAACTGTTTTCAGATCTCAAATGAAGAGAAGTCACAGGAGAAATCCATACCACCCACACACATTTGGAGAGAGAGGAAGACAGATTAAGAGAATTATAATTTATCAAAGTAGAAAACCACCAAGGCATAACCTCTGAGAAAATCCCTAATGGGCCAGGGACATATTAACCATTATTTCTGAATTGCCAGCGGCTTAATGGAACAGTGCTGAAAGTCAGAAACTGCAAGAATGTTCAGTCTTAGGTGGATCCCTACACTATCGTAATACTTCCGGGAGCAAGACCTGATTCTCACAGTGAATATCAGAGAAAAATGGCTTATTGCTTTCATAAGGGAAAGGGGAAAGGAAGGAACCATTGTGAGATCTACTACACTAGAGCATCTTGCTCTTAACAAGGCCTGCCCTTAGGAGAAACTGCTTCACCAAGGGCAAACAAGTTTTCACAGCCCAACTGATAATCAACACCATTTATGGTCCTGCTATGCCACCTGAATTTGTGAGGTGGGGGATTAGAATTTCATTGTTGAGAGGAACAGTAGACTAAGACTATAGCGTGATTATTCTGTATCCCACCTTCTTACTCCATCACTAACATGGTGTTTATGGCAGTTTTGCCCAGTAAATCATGGTTGGCTTATTACACACTATATTATTATTACATGCTATAAGGCAAAATCTTCAGTTTGAAGGGACAAAGCAACTATCACAATTAGATCGGTATATGACAGAGATGTTGGACTTATCAGACAGTGAATTTAAAAGATCCATTATTAAGATGCTGAGAAATCTAATGGTTAAAGGAGATAGCATACAAAAATCTATGGGCAATGACAGTGAAGAGAAGGGAATTCCAAGAAAAAAAAATCTGAAATACTAGAGGTCAAGAACATTCAAATAAATGAAGAATTCTTTTGATGGGCTTATTAGTAAACTGGGAAAGACTGAGGAAAGAATCTCTCAGTTTGGGGATATCTTAATAGAAACCTTCAAAACTGAAAAGTAAAGAGATAAAAAAAATAAGAAGAAATCAGAACAGAATAGTCACAAGACATGGGACAATTACAAAAGATGTAATACACATACAATAGGAATACCAGAAAAAAAAAGAATAAAAGGAACAAAAGAAATAGTTTATAATATCATGTAACTCAGTTGTGTTCCAAATTTTCTGATCAAGGAGATCATGAGGCCACAGAGGAAAGTGATTAATGATGTAGAGTGCACCTAAGGATAGTCACATGGAGAGAAAATAGTTTTCAAGCTTTCACAGAGAGCAAATTGATCAAGCAATAGCCGTGACTCAGTTACATGGCTGACACTGACAAAGGATCTACAAACTGTGGTACAGGGTTTCACGATAAATCCTGAGGGGATTTGACTGACCTTGTTAGATACAGAAGTTACATTTCTTGTTATATAGGTCTTGCTTTATCTTGGTCTTAACCACTCAGCAGAAAAGTATAAAATGCAAAGCCATATTAATATGCTGAGCTGTAAAGGCTCAAGTCAACAACTTCTGACATTGCCAGTCTCATGGAAAACCTACTACTATTATGGACTACTGGACTATATTGGAATATTTTGCTGACTTCACACACCTACAATATTTAAATGACAATGGAATACCATTCTCTGACAAAACTAACCAAAAAAGGGGGATATAAATGAATGAACATTTTGTATCTGTATATTGAAAATAGGATAGATATATAGCTGCATTCTCTTAATTCAATGAATAGAGAGATTTTTTTCTAATAATATTTGTGGACCTGATATCATGTCTGCATCTTGTACAATGAATAACCACTAAGAAAACAATATGCAATGCATTAATTATTGAAACTGCCTGTAATCAGTTTTGAAATTGTCTGATTGCTATTTGTTTCTCAATAAAATTATTAAAAAAGAAATAGTTTAAAAATAATAGCATAGTCTCCCTAAATTGAAGCCCTATAACTAACCACAGATTGAAGAAGTTGTCCCTAAATTAAGGTCAGGGACAGATTAAGTACTAAACCAGAAAGGACAGGGAACAACATGTAGAATACTCTCTTTAACATAATTTTTTTTTGGAAAAGTAAAAAATAAAACAAAACAAAGACAAAAAATTAAGGTTTCTTGAAAGCAAGCAGTAATATTTAATTATTTGTCTATTCTTGCATAACTATATCTGTTAATCTGAGGAACAGATTTGATAATAAAAATAGATAATAGAGCAACCATTGTTAATTAGCTATTCTTGTTTGAAAATCTGTAACATGTATTGTTGTGTGTTACCCTCTTTCTATCTTTGTTTCTGCTATTTTTTGTTTTTGTTTTTATTATTCAAAATTAAATTAAATTACAAAAACAAAAAATGAAGTATTAATATCTAGACATGTTCAAATTAATGAAAATCAAAGATAAATGAAATAACCTACAAGAAGCCTGGGGAAGGGAGGTGCTTTACCTAGAGAGTATCAACAGCTTCTCAGAAGGTATGAAAACAAAACAGAATCAAGTGCAATCTTTTTACTATTGAGGAGAAAAACCAACAAACTAAGAAAAGTTTACCTTCTAAAATTATTCTTCAAAAATATGGAAGAAATAGAAAATTCTCAGACAAACAAAAAATGCAGGCATTGGTTGGCTGCAGCTTTGCAAGGAATGCTGAAGCATGTTGGGCTTGGTGCTGTGCACTTGTAATCTCAGCACTCAGGAGGCTGAGGCGGGGGGTTATTTGTGAGTTCGAAATCATCCTGGGCTACAAGGTGAGCTCTAGGCAAGCCTGAATTGTATAGTGAGAACCTGTCTCAAAACGACACACCCTCCCAAGAAATATTTAGTGTTGTTTAGGGAAAAATTAGATGAAATAGGTCAGAAGGTTGGTTCTACATTAAGGAATAACACTGAAGAAAGAAGAAAGATAAAGAAAAATCATTTATTTTCTCATTCTTAACTGATATTACAGATACAAATTTGTTTACAATAAATAATAGCAATTCTATCACACATACAATACATGCTCTTATGATCAACAAAGAGGAAATAGTAGCACATATGGTTGATATTAATTCATTAGTTTGAAGTATAATGATCTATAGGCACTAATTAGAAGACTGGTTCTATGAGCAACTTAAAAGCCAAGACCCAACAATACATTTTCTATAGCAAACTCACTTTAAATGCAGAGACATTAAAAGAAAGTGGGCTATGAAAGATATAAAATGTTAACACTAATTAAAAGAAAGTGGTATTAGCTACATTAATTTCAGAAGAAGGAAACTTTAGAAGATATAAAATTATGATGGGTAAGGAGAACTACAAATTAACTACATTTGCCATTCTCCAAGAGGACAGAATTATTTGTGTCTGAGCCTATCCGTTCAGCATCAAAGTATACAAAGCAGTGTTTCCTTGCCAGTGAACTACAGGGTGCAGGACATAAGTTAGTCAAAACCTACAAGAAAAAATGGGTGAATTACTACTGTTGTTGGTGAGTTAAACACCACTCTTCTTGAAAACTGACAGAAGCAGCAGACCAAAGACCAGTAAAGTAAGGATATGCATGAACTCCGTATCTCCACCTCTCAAGTGGACATAATTTGTATTAGTAGACTATTTCCACCCACAGCAGCAGAATGCACATGCTTCTTGAACTGATCTGAGAGATGGGCCAAGATAGACAGCATTATGGGCCATAAAGGACACTTGAGCTAATTATAAAGGAGAGCAATTATATAATGCCTGATCTCAGATAACAGCTGAATTAAATACAAATTGATAATAGAAGGAGAGAGGGAAATTCTCAAATTACTCAATAATTTAAAAATGCATTTCTAAATGATATGCGGGTCAGAAAAGAAATGTTGGAAGAAATGTAGAAGTATTTTAAAGTATGAAAATGAAAACATCATTTATCAGAATTTATGGAAGATGTGGGAACAGTACAGAGGGAAAATTTGTAGCACCGAATTAGAGAAGAAAAGAGATGTAAAACCAATAATCTAATCTTCCATCTCAGAAAGTTAGTAAAAGGCAAGCAAATTCAATCGAAAGTAAGCAGAATAAAAGAACTAAGTAATATTAGAACAAAAATCAGTGGAATTGAAAATAGGTAATAGAGAAAAACCACAAAATCAAAACCTGGTTATTTGAAAAGAGTGACAAAAGTGATGTTCTTTTTGCCAGTCTAGCTAAGATAAAAACAAATAGGACATACATTACTAATACCATAGATTTCTATAGATTTGACAGATTTTTAAAACTCTAACCAGGACATAATATGAATACACTATACCCATCCATTTCATAAATTAGGTAAAAATAAACCAATTAATTACTTGAAAGGAAAATTACCAAATTTTTCACAAGAAATAGGGAATCTGCATAGACTTATTTCCGTTAAAGAGACTGAATTATTATTATTAAATTTTTCAAAGAGAAAGAGTCAGTCCCGTGTGGGCTTATTTATGAATTTTAGCAAATGTTTAAGGAAAATGTGATAGAAATCCTTTACAATTGCTTTTAAATGACAGGAGAGGCAATACTTCCCAACTCATTCTATGGAGTCAACACTACCTTAATAGGAAAAGTAGGGACTTTATACAAAGCACAAACCAGTAACCCCCATGAACACAGACTCAAAAATTATAAATAAAACATTAGTGAATCAAATCCAACAATTTGCTAAAGTTATATACTATAAAAATGGAATTTATCACAATGCTAAGAATAGTTCAACATTTAAAAATAAACAATCTGGCACAACAGGTCAAATAAGAAAAATTACGTGAAAATACAATAGATGGGAAAAAAAATTGACAAAATTCAACATGCACTCATGTTAAAATCTTTCAGTAGACTAGTAATACAGAAAAATGTCCTCAAGCTTTGTTTTAAAATTTACACAGGGGCCAGAGGTTCAATCCCCTTACCTGCAGTACCTGACCTGCACCCAGGGCATGCTGAGACACTAATTAAGACTGGGTGTAGAGGTGCACACTTGTAATCCCAGCTCTTGGGAGGCTGTAAACATGTGGATCGCTATGAGTCCAATCTAGTAGTGAGGCCCTGAACACCCTGTAGACCTTTCCCTAAAATTAAAAAATAAAATAAAATAAAATTTGCAAAAATCTGTAGGTAATATAAGCAGAAGTGGTGAGAAACTAGCTTTCCCATTAATATCAGAAACAAGGCAAAATATGCTCTTTGCCACTTCTTTTCCAAGTCATGTCAGAAAGCATGATTAATGCAACAGGATAAGAAAAATAATAACAGGTATATTGATTGAAAAGGAAAAACAAAATTCTCTTTACTCACAGATGATCACTCACATAAGGAAAAAAAGACAAGACACCTTCTGAAATTTATGAGTAAGTAAAGCAAAGTTGTAGCATTCAAAGTTAATATACAAAAATGAACAACTACAGTTTGAAATAACCACCACAACATTTACAGTAGCATAACTCAAAATGACATAAGTAAAATTCTAACTGCATACATAAGCCATAGGATAAAACTTTGATGAAAAAACAAGAATAATGGATGTAGGCTCTATGTTCATAGATAGAAAGACTCAACATTTTCAAGTGTAGAGGCAACATATCCACCCAATAGATAAAGAGGGGAGCAAAGTTGAAGGACTGATGCTGTCTGATCACACGTACTATGAAGCTACTGTAATCATGACAATGTAGTACTGTTGACGTAATATGCAGATAAGTCAATGGAAAAGAACAAAGAATACAGCTATTTATGTTTCTATGTTTCTATGTATGCATGCATGTATGTATGTATGTATGTAAGTATCTATCTATCTATCTATCTCTCTATCTCTCTATCTATATCTATCTATCCAAGTGATCATTGATAAAGGGTTGAAGTCCTTGTAATAGAGAAAAAGTAGCTTTTTCAACAAATGGTATTGGAACAACTATATATCCATGTGTAACTTTGGGAATCTAGGTACAGATTTTGCATTTTTCATAAAATTTAACTCAACATTGATTAATGTCTTGAATTAAAGAGAAAACTTATAAAATTCCTAGAAGATAAGGGTGGAGAAAATTATGATGGTTTAGGACAGTGATGGCAAACCCTGTAGAGCTTTAAATGTTACAAATAGCCCTCTGAAGCATGCATGCTGTATTTTCACCATCACTGGTCTAGGACTTAATAATAATTATTTTTATATGGGCACAATCAATGAAAGAAATAATTGATAAGCTATATTTTTTTTAAAATGAAAAGACTTAGTTTTTAAAAGACACAATTTAGAGAATAAAAAGACAAGCTACAGATTGGGAGAAAATATATACAAGACACAGCTGATAAAAGTCTGAACTATGTGTAGAAAATTAAAACTTGCCAAGAAGCCCCAGATCTCAATAGACACGTCATCAGGAAGATATGTAGAAGAGAAAAAGTATATGAAATGATGCTCTGTATCATGAGTCATCAGAGAAATGCAAATTAAAACATTACACACTTGGTAGAATGGCAAAAAGTGGAAAATGGGCACCAAGAATGAATGCTACCACAGACTGGAGTCTTTGAATGCTGCCGCTGCATTACCTGTGGGCTTGTACGGAACCACACATGCTCATGGAGGGAAGTGTGCACAGTGGAAGCTGTGTGTGAGCAACATCAGGTGTACATGGGAAAGCGCCGTGCCTTCTGATCAGCTCTGCTGTGAATCTAACACTGTTCTTAAAAGTACTGCTTATTAAAGAAATAACTGGGAGAAACTTTCCATACTCTGTGATTTTGGGGGAATGGGAAGGCTGGGGCTTGACTTTCAGGAGATGCCTACCTAGAAAAGCAAGCCACTGGCGTTAGAGTCTGGAAAGAGTTTAATCTACACAATGCAAATATTTATGTAATATCTCGAGCTATTTTGCTGTTTATACATGCATCCACATTTATTCAGTCCTATATACTATAAGCTTGCAAAGTTACTAAACTTTTTGGAGAACTAAGGAAATTCAACCTTAAAAGAAAAGAGGACTATAGTCTTTGAAAGAACTTGGGCAGATTTATTCCTTCTGACAATGTTTTGGATTCCAAAATCTAAACCTACTAAAACTTTTCTTTCTAACCTCAGTGTACATAGTCAATATTTATACTTACTTCAGATTCAAACATGATTACATAAACTCTGAAATCTGTTTTTTCTTCTGGTGCTTATTTTTTTCTTTGCAGTGTAAATTTTTTCACCACTCATAGTTTTAGCACAGTGGATGTTCATCCATCTCCTGCAAAGGTTAATCTGTTTCTGGTGGGCACTGGCAAATGTGTATATTTATTACTCTCTTACAATGAATGGACAGTCATTTTCTATCATATCTTTAAAAAATAATGCTTAGCAATGTATATGCTAGAAACACCAAATGTCTTTTGTACATTTGAGACTGTGAAAATTTCTCCTAAGATTAGAGATTTTCCATACTAAACTAAGTCTGAGTGATTCTGCAGTTCTTATTTATTGAAAAAATGTTCACAGGATTGGATGTATCTAGATGCATGAGTACTTAACAGGTTGTGAAATAGCTCAAGCTATTATATAAATGTTTGGGTTGTGGTAGAAACCATAATATATTTTTCTGAAAGGTATTGCTGTTTCCATTTTAAACTTATATGCTCTTTAAGGAAATTCAGTTCATGTGCTTCTGATTCATTTCTACTTAACTCATCAAAAAATGCTTGCTAAGAGCTATTGGGTGTGTATCCAACTTCTTAATATCAATGGATTTTTTAAAGTTGCTCTCTTAACCCCTGAATTTGGTTAAATTATGCAAGTGTTTTTGTTGTCTATTTTCATAATTTTCTAAAATATGAGATCCAAACGATATGGTGGATTCAAGGTAGAAAATATATGCTGTTTCTTATCTAATCATTACTTTCCTAAGACTGGTGATTATCAGGGAAATCATTCACTACTAAAAAAGTTAACTTTCTACCATTGTGAAAACAATTAGGCTACTGAGAAGTGACTAGAACTTGATGCATTAAATGTCATTGGTTGAAAAATGTTGAAGCAAGACATTATGTTTTTTTTTTTTACATCAGTTATTTTTATTTTAAAGAAAAAAAAACAATGGTACAAATTCTCAAAACAAGATTTTAGGAGAGTAACAGTGGTTAGTACATTGTATATTGTTACTGCCAAAGTAGTTTCTCATATTACAAGATATAGGCAAGAAATAATAA
>NW_004524695.1:5258515-5264585 GCF_000260255.1 Octodon degus | reverse complement strand
TTTCTGCTGCAGGCCTTAGAGTTGAACTCTTTGTGTCTCTCTGGCAAGATGTTCTGCTCCTGAATCAGCTGGGTTGGTCTTGCCTCTAGCTTCTTTGCAGGGAGTTCTGCTGAAGGGTCCCGTGCTGGGCTTGCAGCCTGGGTCGAATGAGGATCCCCAGGCCCCTGGTCATCTCACTCACTCGTGGGGTCTGCACTCTGGGTCTATTCAGGATCCAGCGGCCTGGGTCATCTCACTCACTCGCCTGGCCTGCGCTCTGGGTCTGTTCAGGATCCTGAGGCCTGGGTCTTCTCACTCACACCGAGCCTGCACTCTGGGTCTATTCTGGATCCCGCAGCCTGGGTCGTCTCACTCACCGCCGGGCCTGTGCTCTCACATTATGTATAAGTAATATTTCACTTTCTTTTCACAAATGGATTTAAAAAGTCATACAGTGTGTAGAAGAACAAGCTCATGTTTTGCAGAGGCCAGGCAGGACTGTATTACTCGGAGAGGTCAGAGCTCAAAGGACGCATAAAAAATCAGGTATACTTTAAAGATACTTGAATGTAAGAAAAATATGTTTATGTAGTTCTTTGACTAATAGGTAATTTCTCCCATAATATATTTATAAGATTGTAAAACTATAGATAGGCAAATAAATTTTGCCTTTTCTGAGAGGAGGAGAATTTTTGTTTTTCCAAAAATTCAAACATTATTGTTGCTATCCAAAAGTAGTGAAGTGTAAGTTTCAAAGAAGTAGGGAGGATTCAGATTGGAGAGAGCCTTTTGGGTCATGATAAAGACTTTATATTGGTTTAAAAATATATTATTTAATTTCAGATAATTCATGCTTCATTGATCATTGGGCTATGCTTTGCGAATGGATCAATGAAAGGCAGTAAAAGGTCAAGCAGGATCAATTAGGGTTCAAGGAAAGTGGTGATGCTGATTTGACCTGCAGTGTTAGAGAAAATCAAGAAGATTTCTGTAATATTTTAAGAGAATCCATAGAATTTACAGATTGCAGTGAAATTAACTCTGACGTTTTGTCTGGCTTCTGTGAGCAACTGGAGGTATGATGGTGTTATATATGGGTAGATGTTGGTATCAACAGATTGTTTCAGTTTTACCTCACTATGTGGCTTATGAAGAAGTTATTGGATAACCATGAGTGAGTGTTAGCCCAGCTGTGCATGGTCATCATGTTTTAGGCATTATTGGTTAATGCCATTGTGGTTAAAAGTTTCTTAGATGAACATATCTTTAGATGAACATATCCTATCCTTACATGTCCTTTCCACACAGTCTTCTTCAAATATTTTAATGAAAAGCAGGACAATCCAAGTAGTAGATATGTGTCACCTCATTTGAATGCTTCTTTAAAACAGAGATACTATTTTACCCAAATCTAGGAGAGAAATCATAATCACCTGATTCCTGTTTTTGAAACAAATTGATAAATCATTATTTTTTGTTTAATTTGACTCTTTATTGTTTTCATATATGTCATTAAAACATACCATAATAGAATAATGTTTTAGTCATGGTCATAATGTTCTTTGTGTATTACTGAAGGTACATAGCCTTTAGCACTGACATACACAAAATGTATTTATCAAAATGGTGTTTGTTTCTGAAAAAGTACAAGTTTAGATATAAAACATGCAGTTCATGAAGAACATGTAAAAACATGTATGCATGTGGATATCTATTGTATCATATGTATTTCCCACACCACAACCCCAACAATCTCTGATTCTGGTTGTCTCTTGTCAGTCAATCAACACTTTCAATAATTTTCAGAATCATATGCACTGTGTTTTGTTTATACTTCTGGACCTCTCTTTCCAACATTTATTTGTGTTCAGGAAAAATGACTTCATCAATACAACTTGATAGAGTGATAGTCCCAGCTCTACCACAAGAAGATCAGCCTTATACCTGCTAAGATGCTAGAGTTGTGGTATCTTGAGATGCCCTCAAGAGTTGGATCATTATGTAGTGGGAAATACCAATAGAAAATAAGGAATTGGTAGTTCTTTTGTCCTGAAGAGAACTTCACTTGTATGACTGCAAGGGTTCGTCAACCAACTATGTATGAACTGTAGGTGGGAGAACCTGTAGCTGTAAGAATCTATAGTTCAACAAAATGCAGGTGTTTTAGAAACTATCCTGACAGTATAAAGAGCTGGGTTGATTGGTGATTGCTGTGGTGCAAGTGTTTACGTAACCCCAGATTCATAAGCTGAAAACCATAGTACTAGAGGTTGAACCTTCGGGATGTGACAGGATCATTAATGAAGAGGCTTCATGATTGAAACTCATGTCCCTATCCATGTATACGTACACAAAAAGGCCCCAGCATGGTGCATTCCCTCCTTCTGCTAAGGTGAAGATACAATGAAAAGGTGCTTTCTAACAACTAACATTCACGTCTTCACCAGGCACCCATCTGCCCTGCTTCTTTCTTTTAGACTTTGCAGCCTCCACAACTGCAAATAAATTTCTGTTGTTTATAAGCTACTTGATTTATGGCATTTATTAGAAGACCAAAATATCGCAATAGTGACATCGTTTCTAAGCCCATACTTTTCATGCAGAGGAGGGAATCATTATATACATGTCTTTGAGCTGAGTGAACAGAAAATGGATGAGAAACAAGTGGACATGCTAAGCATTCTCCTAGAATTGGTCTGAAAAAATTGTTGGATGTCCAGATTACCTCACATTCTACTTGTTCAAGAAAGATAATGGCTTAAAGCAGCTCACATGATCTAATTTTTCTTCCAGCATATGCACAAGTTGAATAATATTTATGTATACAATACATCCTTATATGAAAAGTCCAACATCCTTCTTGTACTCTATCACATTTTCCCTGGTCAAGAAAATGTTGCATATACAAATGCACGATAAGAAAAATAATAAAATAAAATACTACACATTCGTACTCTTGATATAGATTTATTTTCTAACAACGTGCCATTCACAAACTTTGATTCTTGTTATTAATAATTTATTGCACTACAGACTACTCAGAGTTAATGGCTGTATTGATGAGTGGTTCTGAGAATCTAAGTATAGAACATCCAAACACTTTAGTCATCCATGCGTGACATCTTTACCCAGAATCAATGCAAGTCTAGGGCTGAAAAATTCCATATTTCATTCTCTCTGTAAAGCAGGCCTTTAATATAGGGAGATGCTTTAAGTTGAAGCATGGGAGTTGCAGTTTACTTAGACAAATTTTATTGTTCACTGTCTAGACACAAAGTTGAACGTTGAATTTGTGTTTATTGTTGGCCAAACTTTTATTAGAAAGTAAATGGAATAAATTCACAGTGTTATTAATGTATTTCTTGAGAATCATGTATGTGGCTAAATGTGTTAAAGGTACATACCAGTTTATCTTGTGAAATCTTGGTCCTGATTTTCTAATTATTCTTTTTTTTTTCTATATCTATACTTCAATTTAGTTTTTAAATTTAATTACGAAGATGCTATTTATTTTAAGAAGGCTTAACTTTAACTTAAAAAGTACAAAGAAAGTAAGAGAAAGAAAAATAGAAATTAGAAAGCAAAAAATAGAAAGAAAAAAAGGAAGATAAATACAATAAGATATTTACTCCTTAATAAAGACTACTTTCCGTGATATGATAGATGGTTATTTCAATATAGTATCATATATACATGTCAAAATCATATCAACTCTTCTATTCTGGAGACTTGTTTTCTGATTTCTTGAAGGAATATGATATATCAAAGCAAGAATAGTACTCTTTGAGTATCTAAATAATCAATTTTCATATCTGAGTGCTTATAAATGTGGAAATAATCAATTGAAAAGACAGTATTCATAAGCTGAAGCTTAGAGCTGTTAAATGCCTTGCTTGACATCCATGACAGCTGGATAGGCAAAGAGAACTAAAATTTCAGGCTTCTGGTTCCAAATTTAGGACTCTTTCTCTTATATCATGATATATACTTCATTGATAATCTATTACCATTGGACTAATTTTGCAGTGAAGGCCTAAGAGATGGAGAAAGTATTATCTTTCTCAGTCATCTGTTTCACTCAAAAGAATTTTAATTATAAAATTTAATTTTGAATGACTTGACTTGCATCTTCTATTTCCAAATTAAAAAAAAAATTGTCCTTCAGAAATCTGTTGGGCAATATTTGTTCTGGAGTCAACAGTTGTGTCACATAGCAGGAAGCCGTTTTTCATTTTTCATGTAAATGTTGGGCACAAAAGAGCTTGAGGATAGATGAGGATATTAGGGTATTTCCTGTATAGCAATGGCATTAGATAGACAGACAGACAGACAGACAGACAGACAGACAGACAGATAAACAGAGTTTCTCACTATATAGAGCACACCATTTTTATATTATACAAGGTGGCTCTTTTTCTTTATATCTTTTGTGTTGCATGTTCTACTTAGAAAAGCCTTGCATTTTCCCAAATTATATTATCAGAAATAACATGTTTTCTTCTGGTAATTTTATGGCTTATTTTCATAGTGTTACTATTTGGAACTTCAGCTCGTTTGAGTTGTGAAGAAATCCTGTCATTATTAACATACATTTTAAAAAAAATGTGCAGCTGGAAGGCTTACCACACTTTAACTCCTAATAACAGGAGTTTGTAGACATTAGAGATGATAATCAGGTAAAGATCATCTTGTGTACTGTTCTCAAGTTCCAGACATAGAAGCAGACTTGCATGTGAAGGACAATGGAGTTGTGAAACATCTCACCTCAGGCCCAACAGTGCCAGTACCAAAAGGATTGTCTCCGTGTCCCATCTTCAAACTATTACCGTCCATTGGATTCATCTCTTTGATTCACCATCACTTAATGAGCAGCTTGTTCTGATCATCACAGGAGTCTAGGTTACCCCATGTATTGATAAACTGGACTTTATTTTTATACAGGCTTTAATCAAGGAGCAGGACAAAGGCATAGTGCAGTATGTCTCAGTGTCTGATTGCACATATTTGATTCCTAGTCCAGAGTCAGAATATTGCCCCTGGGTATTATAAAGTCCCTGAATATGAAAACCAGAACAAGTCCTCCAGGAGTTATTAATTTACTTATTTGGAATCTTAGCAAGCAGTTTGAGGGGGGAGGGTAAAAATCTCAGGAGTCCACCCCTGCCTTCAGTGGCCCTGCAATACGCTAAATGAGCAGAGTATTTCCTCTATTACTCTGTAACCTCAGTGGATTCCAGCAAAAGGATGATTTAAGGAGGAGCTGAGGTTTAATGTGATGCAAAATACAGAAATCAGATTTCTATAATGCCCACCCTGTAGTGTCATTTAGCTGTGCGGTGCACACGGAGGTAGTCTAAGCACGGCTGCCAGGTCTGCCATGGAGAGGCCCACGACGTGGCCAGTGTGCTCTTCGGGGAAGGCCTTTCCTTCACAGGGTAAAGATTCACAGAGTCATCTGTCTGAAATAATTTCCTTAGGACTTTGTACTTAAATTCACAAAGTTGCACGCAGGTAATTTTTAACACTGATTATTGTTTTAAGGAGACCGTACACCTTCCCTGCCAATCTCACTTTCTCACTCCACAGCAGTATCTTAGGCTGTTTAAAAAATGACAATGGGTATAAATAGTCATCTAATTATAGTTAGAAAAGATTTACAGCTCTAATTATGGCTGCTGTTAAATTTCAAAGGGACTGACATAAGCAATCAACACATCCTATACGAGAATCCATCTTGCTATTATAAAAGCTACCTGCCAATTGTTTGTCACTTGAATGACATGCAACAGTGCTCCCGTTATCTCCAGAATTAGTGATACCGACAGTTTTGCTATGTTTAATGTATGTAGGCAGCATAATGCAAAGGTATTGAGCCTACGAATTACTCAATTAGGGACTGTCTCATTGCCGATATGTGCGTATTTCATCAAGTGTGTTAGCTTCTCAATTAATTTGTTCTAGTTCGATCAATGATGCATTCATAGAATTTCTCTACTGAAAAAGTGGCCATTCAAGAAACACACACAGGGGCTGGAGAGATGGCTCAGTGGTCTAAAGCACCAACTTGGAACAAGCTTGGCAAAGCACAGGG